>NC_084746.1:47959445-48026945 GCF_033978785.1 Entelurus aequoreus | reverse complement strand
GCGCATGCGTTGTGGCCAATTAGGCAAATTTGACGGTGGTGTCATTTAACAGGGTCACTGATTTTTTTCTTTATTTACGGCATATTCTGCATGTTTTTGGCCTAAATTGGGTGGTAAATGAAGTCTCATATATTTCTTATACGTATTACAGTGCAGTACGTGTCTTATTTTTCATGATCTTGTGGCCATCGACCAGCTCTGGGATAAGAGTGAACAATGCCAACAACTAGAGATGTCCGATAATATCGGACTGACGATATTATCGGCCGATAAATGCTTTAAAATGTAACATTGGAAATTATCGGTATCGGTTTTAAAAAGTAAAATTAAACTAAAACGACGCTGTATGGAGTGGTACACGGACGTAAGGAGAAGTACAGAGCGCCAATAAACCTTAAAGGCACTGCCTTTGCGTGTAATATCTACGGCTTTTCACACACACAAGTGAATGCAAGGCATACTTGGTCAACAGCCATACAGGTCACACTGAGGGTGGGCCGTATAAACAACTTTAACACTGTTACAAATATGCGCCACACTGTGAACCCACACCAAACAAGAATGACAAACACATTTCGGGAGAACATCCGCACCGTAACACAACAGAACAAATACCCAGAACCCCTTGCAGCACTAACTCTTCCGGGACGCCACAATATACACCCCCCGCTACGCCCTAACACCTCCCCCCACCACCTCAACCTCCTCATGCTCTCTCAGGGAGAGCATGTCCCAAATTCCAAGCTGCTGTTTTGAGGCATGTTAAAAAAAAATAATGCACTTTGTGACTTCAATAATAAATATGGCAGTGCCATGTTGGCATTTTTTTCCATAACTTGAGTTGATTTATTTTGGAAAACCTTGTTACATTGTTTAATGCATCACAACAAAATTAGGCATGATAACGTGTTAATTCCACGACTGTATATATCGGTATCGGTTGATATCGGAATCGGTAATTAAGAGTTGGACAATATCGGAATATCGGATATCGCCAAAAAAGCCATTATCGGACATCTCTATCAACAACACGACGGCTAATATTGGCGCTATGTTCAGTTGAACAACTTTTGGCAGAACAACTTTTTGATGCGATTCATTTTCAACTCCTGCCTCATCAATAGAACATTTCTTCATTGGTGAGGCTTTGATGTTACCAAGGACGCGATAGGACTCGGGTGTGCCACTTAATGCTAACAAGACTGCTGTCAGCGATCCTAAGCTGTCTAGACCAGGGGTCGGAAACCCAAAACGTTAAAATAGCCATTTTGGACCAAAAATACAAAAAACAAATCTGTCTGGAGCCGCCAAAAAAAATAAAAGCCTTATATAAGTCTTATAATGAAGGCAACACATGACGTAAGTGTCTATATGAGCTATAGTAGCCTACTATCAAAATGACTATGTGTCAAATCCTTGTTGACAGAAATGTTGAAATTTGATATTTATTCTACACATTTTTACCACATTAGAAACCATTTGTAAATCAGAGGCTACTCAGAAGGTGAGGTAACTCCTGGTAATTACTGGCTTTTAATGGCCAAAGGTATAGATGTGTGTGTCCAAGTTAAAGGAAACGGCAGCCTGTCTTCTTCTAATGGATTTATTACAATCTTTGGCAAGCTAGGTAACGTTTGCTGTGGTCTGGAACAACATGGCACACAAACAACTATCTTAAATGCAGCCAATATTACATACAGATAATGTGTCATGAGACATGCAAAACTAAATTATATACAGAGAGGATATACGTAAAGGAAATTAAATGAGCTCAAATATAGCTACAAACAAGGCATAATGATGCAATATGTACAAACAGCTCGCCTAAATAGCATGTTAGCATTGATTAGCTTGCAGTCGTGCATGATTAACACTCCAACAAGTCAATAACATCAACAAAGTGCACCTTTGTGCATTCACACACAGTATAAAGTGTTTGGTGGACAAAATGAGACAAAGAAGGAGTGGAATATTTTGTATGTAAACAAACTGTTGCCTCACAGTCCACACTATGGTGAGTTAAAGAACCGCCGAAACTAGTGGGACAAAACAATGTTCACCAAATACTCTCATTAGTGAAGCATACACAAACACACATATTAAAAAGTGGGCTTTCTAACAATTGGAAAGGTTTGTGCCATGTTTGTCCTCAAACTAAAACCATACTAAAACAAACCAAAAAAAAAAAATCCCCCATCTTTTTCCATTTTCAATCCTTTTTTTTAAAAATGCTCCAGGGAGCCACTAGGGTGGTGCTAAAGACCTGCGAGTTGCTGACCCCCGGTTTAGACAATGTTAAGTGGAGATGAACTCCGTTGATTCAAGGATGCACTTCATCTTCGACATCAACAACACAAGTCCTTGTGAGCGGTGAATGAATGCTATCTAACAAAACGGAATGCTAACAGCAAGTTTTTTCCACAAAGTGGCCATAGCAATGACACTTGGAGGATCCTCCGAGTGTACAGGTGACTCTATGGGTGTTGTTTCATGTTAAGAGGGCTCTAATTGTGTTAAACATGTATTTAGAAGGTCGTTCTCCCAAGATGCAGTAGGAACTCCGGACACAGCGTGTAGGTAGGAACTGATTTATTTCTCATAAATAATGCGGGAAAAACAAAAGTGTGCCGATAGCACGGGTGGCAAAGCTAAGGAGGAGGCTAGCGTGGGAGCTAGCATACCAACAGGAATCAAAACTATAGCCGTCGTTAACCGTTGCGTGATGCAAACAAGGAAGACAGACTGATTGTAGAAAGAAACAGGAATACATAACTCTCTGATTAGTGCCCGGGAGCAGGTGAGTGTCCCGAACACTAATCAGAGGCAGGTGGAACTAATCTGCAGTCATGGCAACTGAAACACAAACCCAGGGGTGCGGAACACAGAACTGAGGTAGTCAGAACTAACAGAACAAAACATGATCCGGGCAATGGTTCATAACACTAACTCTAAAAATAATACCGTATTTTTCGGACTATACGTCGCAGTTTTTTTCATAGTTTGCGACTTATACCCAGGAGCGACTTATGTGTGAAATTATTAACACATTAGCGTAAAATATCAAATAATATTATTTAGCTCATTCACGTAAGAGACTAGACGTATAAGATTTCATGGGATTTAGCGATTAGGAGTGACAGATTGTTTGGTAAACGTATAGCATGTTCTATATGTTATAGTTATTTGAATGACTCTTACCATAATATGTTACGTTAACATACCAGGCACGTTCTCAGTTGGTTATTTATGCCTCATATAACGTACACTTATTCAGCCTGTTCACTATTCTTTATTTATTTTAAATTGCCTTTCAAATGTATATTCTTGGTGTTATGTTTTCGCAAATAAATTTCCCCCCAAAAATGCGACTTATACTCCAGTGCGACTTATATATGTTTTTTTTCTTCTTTATTATGCATTTTCGGCCGGTGCGACTTATACTCCGGAGCGACTTATACTCCGAAAAATACGGTACATATATTAACCTTCGTTAGCTTTCTGTTACCATCTCTTATGTTAACGGGTCGGTTTTGACCCATGTCTTAAATCAGCTGTAAAATACACTAAAAACAATTATCTATCATCCAATTTGTTTCTCATCTCTTGGTTACCTTGTTAAGCTTCCTTATCCATGAAAATACTGGTTTAAATATTTTTGGTGTGGGCCATTGGGCCTTTTTTTTGTCAGTATACCCCTCGATTTCAATTTAAAAAATGGTAAAATTAACCTCAAGAGAATCGTATAAATAAATAAAAGGTTGTTGTGTTACCTGACTATTACTGAGGGGTATTAGAACACATCTCTTAAATACATTTGTCTTATTTATTTTTTCATTTTAATAATTTTAACTATAGTAACATCTATGGTGTTACGGGTACATTTTGACCCATATATATTTACTTCAAGAAAAAGGCTAAAAAGTATTTTTTTCAGCAACAGAACTTTAAGACAAACACAAAATGAAAAGCAGAACAAGTCATAACACAAAATATAGATTTGCAAGGTCAAACAAACAACAACCAATCAAGCAAGTTAAGTTAAGTTAAAGTTAAAGTTGAACTTGTCACACACACACACTAGGTGTGGTGAAATTTGTCCTCTGCATTCGACCCATCCCCTTGATCACGCCCTGGGAGGTGAGGGGAGCAGTGGGCAGCAGTGGTGCCGCGCCCGGGAATCATTTTTGGTGATTTAACCCCCAATTCCAACCTTTGATGCTGAGTGCCAAGCAGGGAGGTAATGGGTCCCATTTGTATAGTCTTTGGTATGACCTCCTCATCAGACGTGTCTGTGTCTTCTGGATGATACTCCACATTGTCTTCCTCCTCAGAAACCTGTTCATCCATATCACTATGCTGCTCTGTGTCCTCTCCCTCATTTTCACCAAAAATATTATCAAGAACTTCTCTCACTGTAAATCTTTTTTTTCATTTTTGCATGCTGCAAATTGGAGATGTGCACTCTGCAAGTCACCAACTCTATACTGAATTGACCTCACATGTCTGGACATGCCCATCTTTGTTTTTGTGCTGGATAACAATGTCAAATGAGAATCCCTTAAAGCTCACATGATTGGGAGAGGAGCTGGCTGTCAGTATGTTCAGTTTTGGCTGTAATTATTGCTTTATAATCTTATTTTTATAACTGGGTCGAAACCGACCCTAACAACACCAAGGTCATAATTTCAACCAGAGCATTTTATAATTTAGTGAAAAAAACAAAAACTGTTTTATTTTGTTGAAATAGAGGTTCCTGACAAAGTCAAAAAGCCTTAATGCAAAAAATAATAATTTAAGTGGTTCTTTTATGCATTTAAAAACTAAAACGGGTCGGTGCCGACCCTAACACAAGACGAAGGTTAACAACAATCCTATTTCACGGAAGTTTGTTTACCCTGGTCAGGCCTGGAACCATTTAGCCGTGATAAACGAGGGATTCACATTTCCATTTCGTATCGATGAGCACTCTCGTTGTTTTACGATAACATTGATTATCGATCAGTATGCACGCAGTGTAAAATTGCAACTGAGTCAAACTATTCCAGAATGTTCTGTGTAGTTGTCCTCGGCAACAAAGCTTTCCTGGAATTTCCTCCAGGTCGTTATCTTTGCTGCCGGCCTCTGTGTAAGGCCATGACCTGTCCTCCTCAGTCATCACGTCTGCAGACGGACGTTATTACTTTTTTTTGTGTGACGCTTCCTCGCCGCCGCCGCCGCCGGCAATAAACCGCACTGGGCCCGTCAGGGATGGGGCGGGAGACGGTTCTGTTCATTGATTGGACCGGGGGATAATCAGCTTTGGAGCACCTCATGTGCTTTTTCAACCTTTTTTTTTAGCCAAGGCACAATTTTTTCATTGAAAAAACACAGAGGCACACCACCAGCAGAAACGTTAAAAAATGTAACTCCACCAGGTTGTCTTTTTATTTTTTGAGTTCGTTGTTGTTTTCCTGTGTGTAATGATTTAGTTCCTGTCTTGCGCTGTTATTTTGGTGGCTTTTCCTGTTTTGTTGGTGCTTCACGCCTTCTTTTGAGTGCTGTTGCCTCACCTGCTTTGTATTGGCAAACAAGACTAGTTCAGTTGTGCGGACGCTGTCCTTCTTTGTGGGGACATTGTTGATTGTCATGTCATGTAAGTCTTTGCTGTCGTCCAGCATTCTGTTTTTGTTGACTTTGTAAGCCAGTTCAGTTCTACTTTCGTTTTGCAAAGCCATCCCTATGCTTCAGTGCCTTTTCCTAGCGGGACTTGCCTTTTGTTCATTTTTGGCTTAAGCGTAACATACATTTTTACCTGCACGCTGTCTCCCGCTGTGCTCTGCATATTGGGATCACGACAAACCATCCTCGACGCGTTCCGACTTCTACAAAGCAATGAACTACCTGCTGCCACATACTGATATGGAGTATTACATGGTTACCCTGCCGAGCTCTATACAGCACAGACACTAGACAACAGCACATTATTTGCAGATTATAAGGTTTGATTCTGTGTTGGCCCTGTGATGAGGTGGCGGCTTGTCCAGGGTGTACCCCGCCTTCCGCCCGAATGCAGCTGAGATAGGCTCCAGCACCCCCCCGCCACCCCAAAAGGGACAGGCGGTAGGAAATGGATGGATGGATGGATTTGCAAATAATATTTTTTGGACCAATTAGGTCAGGGGTGTCCAAACTACGGCCCGCGGGCCAATTGTGGCCCGCCGACATCTTCAATTCGGCCCACGAGACGGCACGAGTTCAGCAAGCAATTTAATGTTTACATATTAAATTTGAATATCTGTCAGTTTGATTGATGCTTATTTGTCGCCATCTTTCGGACAGCGTGAGTGAGACAGGCCATTTTCTAAAATAAAATGCACAGCATTCAGCTATATGACCCAATCCAAACAACCTTCCCTAGTCATGGCGCTGGAAAAAAAAAACCACCAACCACCATAAAAAATTCAAAATTCCATTCAATTAAATCCATTGCAAGGCAAGATGGGGAAACATACAAAATAAAACAACCTCCCTCCACATTTTAGCTGCTTGTTATTTCTGATTGATTACAAAACTTTAGGGAAGCCGTCACAAAGGTAAACATGGTAGGAGTTGAACTTTTAATATTCAGTATTTATATTATAATATATACACATATATATGTATAGGATATTTGTATACATTTATAAATAAATACTTAGTCAGCTTTTGGCCCCCTGCCAAATTGTCTTAGCCCAATGCGGCCCCCCCCAGTCAAAAAGTTTGGACACCCCTGAATTAAATGGTAAATGGGTTATACTTGTATAGCGCTTTTCTACCTTCAAGGTACTCAAAGCGCTTTGACACTATTTCCACATTCACCCACTCAATGGTTGAAAAACTCTGCCCTGAGGTATCGATGGAGGTCTTGTTCTTATTGTGTGGTTTTTACACTACATTGCCAAAAGTATTTGTCCACCTGCCTTTACTCACATAGTGCCATCCCATGGAATTGTCCCAAATGTTTTGGTATCCTGGAGCATTCAAAGTTCCTTTCACTGGAACTAAGGGGCCAAGTCCAACTCCTGAAAAACCAACTCCACACCATAATTCCTCCCCTACCAAATGTCACACTCGGCACAATGCAGTCCGAAATGTAGCGTTCTCCTGGCAACCTCCAAACCCAGACTGGTCCATCAGATTGCCAGATGGAAAAGCGTGACTCGTCAGTCCAGAGAAGTGCTCTAGAGTCCAGTGGCAACGTGCTTTACACCACTGCATCTCACGCTTTGCATTGGACTTGGTGATGTATGGCTTAGATCAGGGGTCACCAACGTGGTGCCCGCGGGCACAAGGTCGCCCGTAAGGACCAGATGAGTCGCCCGCTGGCCTGTTCTAAAAATAGCTCAAATAGCAGCACTTACCAGTGAGCTGCCTCTATTTTTTAAATAGTATTTATTTACTAGCAAGCTGGTCTCGCTTTGCCCGACATTTTTAATTCTAAGAGAGACAAAACTCAAATAGAATTTGAAAATCCAAGGAAATATTTTAAAGACTTGGTCTTCACTTGTTTAAATAAATTCATTAATTTTTTTACTTTGCTTCTTATAACTTTCAGAAAGACAATTTTAGAGAAAAAATAAAACCTTAAAAATTATTTTAGGATTTTTAAACACATATACCTTTTTACCTTTTAAATTCCTTCCTCTTCTTTCCTGACAATTTAAATCAATGTTCAGGTAAATTTATTTTTATTGTAAAGAATAATAAATACATTTTAAATTAATTCTTCATTTTAGCTTCTGTTTTTTCCACGAAGAATATTTGTGTAATATTTCTTCAAACTTATTATGATTAAAATTCAAAAAAAATATTCTGGCAAATCTAGAAAATCTGTAGAATCAACTTTAAATCTTATTTCAAAGTCTTTTGAATTTCTTTTAAAATTTTTGTTCTGGAAAATGTAGAAGAAATAATGATTTGTCTTTGTTTGGTCCAATTTGTTATATATTCTAACAAAGTGTAGATTGGATTTTATCCTTTTCAAAACATGTCATCAAAATTCTAAAATTAATCTTAATCAGGAAAAATTACTAATGATGTTCCATAAATTATTTTTTTAATTTTTTCAAAAAAGATTCGAATTAGCTAGTTTTTCTCTTCTTTTTTTCGGTTGAATTTTGAATTTTAAAGAGTCGAAATTGAAGATAAACTATGTTTCAAAATTAATTGTCATTTTTTTCGTGTTTTCTCCTCTTTTAAACCGATTAATTAAGTGTAAATATCATTAATTATTAATAATAACATAGAGTTAAAGGTAAATTGAGCAAATTGGCTATTTCTGGCAATTTATTTAAGTGTGTATCAAACTGGTAGCCCTTCGCATTAATCAGTACCCAAGAAGTAGCTCTTGGTTTCAAAAAGGTTGGTGACCCCTGCTCTAGAGCATCCCACGCTTTGCATTGGACTTGGTGATGTATGTCTTAGATCAGGGATCACCAACGTGGTGCCCGCGGGCACCAGGTCGCCCGTAAGGACCAGATGAGTAGCCCGCTGGCCTGTTCTAAAAATAGCTCAAATAGCAGCACTTACCAGTGAGCTGCCTCTATTTTTTAAAATTGTATTTATTTACTAGCAAGCTGGTCTCGCTTTGCCCGACATTTTTAATTCTAAGAGAGACAAAACTCAAATAGAATTTGAAAATCCAAGGAAATATTTTAAAGACTTGGTCTTCACTTGTTTAAATAAATTCATTAATTTTTTTACTTTGCTTCTTATAACTTTCAGAAAGACAATTTTAGAGAAAAAATACAACCTTAAAAATGATTTTAGGATTTTTAAACACATATACCTTTTTACCTTTTAAATTCCTTCCTCTTCTTTCCTGACAATTTAAATCAATGTTCAAGTAAATTTATTTTTTCTATTGTAAAGAATAATAAATACATTTTAATTTATTCTTCATTTTAGCTTCTGTTTTTTCGACAAAGAATATTTGTGAAATATTTCTTCAAACTTATTATTATTAAAATTCAAAAAAATTATTCTGGCAAATTTAGAAAATCTGTACAATCGAATTTAAATCTTATTTCAAAGTCTTTTGAATTTATTTTAAAATGTTTGTTCTGGAAAATCTAGAAGAAATAATTATTTGTCTTTGTTAGAATATAGCTTGGTCCAATTTGTTATATATCCTAACAAAGTGCAGATTGGATTTTAACCTATTTAAAACATGTCATCAAAATTCTAAAATTAATCTTAATCAGGAAAAATTACTAATGATGTTCCATAAATTATTTTTTAAATTTTTTCAAAAAGATTCAAATTAGCTAGTTTTTCTCTAATTTTAAAGAGTCGAAATTGAAGATAAACTATGTTTCAAAATTTAATTGTCTTTTTTTTTCCGTGGTTTCTCCTCTTTTAAACCGTTCAATTAAGTGTAAACATCATTAATTATTAATAACAACATAGAGTTAAAGGTAAATTGAGCAAATTGGCTATTTCTGGCAATTTATCGAAGTGTGTATCAAACTGGTAGCCCTTCGCATTAATCAGTACCCAAGAAGTAGCTCTTGGTTTCAAGAAGGTTGGTGACCCCTGACTTAGATGCAGCTGCTCGGCCATGGAAACCCATTCCATGAAGCTCTCTGCGTACTGTACGTGGGCTAATTGGAAGGTCACATGAAGTTTGGATTTCTGTAGCAACTGACCGTGCAGAAAGTCTTTGCACTATGCTCGTCAGCATCTGCTGACCCCTCTCTGTCAGTTTACGTGGCCTACCACTTGGTGGCTGAGTTGCTGTTGTTCCCAAACTCTTCACTTTTCTTATAATAAAGTTGACTTTGGAATATTTTGGAGCGAGGAAATTTCACGACTGGATTTGTTGCACAGGTCGCATTCTATGACAGTTCCACGCTGGAAATCACTGAGAGCGGCCCATTCTTTCACAAATGTTTGTAGAAACAGTCTCCATGCCTAAGTGCTTGGATTAGGTGATTAGGACACCTGATTCTCATCATTTGGTCGGGTGGCCGAATACTTTTTGGCAATATGGTGTATTTTGCGGTTCGCCTGTGAAGGTGAGAATAAAGCGCATGTAGGAGACCGTTGACAGGCTCAAATGTTTATCAGTGTTCCTCCATTTTGCTCTCCTCTCTGGCTGCGTCAAACTGAGTCTTTATTGGAGACGTTTTTAGCCTAATTCTCCTGGAACGAAATGCAATTAGTGGAAACAAGACATTAAACGTTGAAATGTGGGTTGCAGCGGGAGGTTTGCTGCTTGTGGTGTTGAAAGCCCGCAAGCTCTGCCTGTCAGTCAAAAGCGAGGCGGGGCCGTGCTTGAATAAATATGTTTTTTTTTTGCGTTGAAGATAATTAAATAGCCTGGCTTGGGACGGCGGCGCGGCCTGAAATGTCAAGGCGGTGTGTGTCAGGTGGGCGGCGGAGGCGTAACGCGGCAAAAGGGCAAGAAGCGAGTATGGCCTCTGCTTTTTTTTTTCTTTTTCTTTTTTAATTCAAATGAACACGAGAGCGGCTCCTCTACTTGGCCTCTCACTTTGCAGTAATTGTGATTCCAGCCCTTCCTTTTTTTTTTATTGGCTGCAATTGACAGCAGTGACACTGTGTGCTCTGCCTTCAATACATTTTTCATGACCCTGGAGAGTGAGGCGGACCATAAAACATTGATGGTAAAATGTCCCAAAAAAAAAAGAGATATTGAGTTTCACAACCGCACAATCGCTATGTTGTCGTCACACGTGGTCGCCGTTAAATGGCGGCGTGTCAGCCGGCGTCTCCGCCACCTCTTTAGCCACGCGCAGGATCCTTCATGAATGTTTTATTCCCTTCTATTTTTTTCTGCAGCCACCTCCGTATGTGCAGTAATATTCAACGGCGCTTGTGCACACCGCATCAAATGCTGCCGCGTTAAATATTGATAACGTTGTTCTTATTTTTGATCGATACCTCCGCACTCTGTGACATTTGCTAAAAAGGGGAACGAAAAAAAAGATAAGTGGATTTTATTTGATTAACGTGAATGCTGCAAAATGATGTGACCAAGCTGCCATCGAGGAATATATAACGCATATCAAAGCAATCTTTAAAAAACTATTAATCGTTTTAAACTAGAGGTGTCCAAAGTGCGGCCCGCAGCTAATCGTTTACCGGCCCCCCACACATTCTGCAAAAATTGCAAAATTGATAGTATTGCAAAAATTCAAAAAAAACATTTTAAAACAGTGGAATGAGGTGAAATCTAACGAGAAAAAGTTGCAATGTTGACACAAAGCTGTCATGCAGGCTGTTTTTTTTCTTCTTTTGTCTTTGTTTATTTTTATTTTTTTTGCCATTGCTCGAGAAAAAAAATAAAAAAAATAATAATAATCTGTTACAATGAATTATTACTTAAAAAATGTCACTTTAAAATGTTTTATGTGGAAAAAAAATATTGCATATATTGTGTGGTTGCCATATAAAAACATCAAAGTTTTATTTGACAAAAGAGCATAAAACAAACAAAATAATAGTTCAAACGTAAAATGATGTGACCAAGCTGCCATTGAGGAATATATAACGCATATCAAAGCAATATTTAAAAAACTATTAATCGTTTTAAACCAGAGGTGTCCAAAGTGCGGCGGGGGCCACTTGCGGCCCGCAGCTAATCGTTTACCGGCCCCCCACACATTCTGCAAAAATTGCAAAATTGATAGTATTGCAAAAATTCAAAAAAAACATTTTAAAACAGTGGAATAAGGTGAAATCTAACGAGAAAAAGTTGCAATGTTGACACAAAGCTGTCATGCAGGCTGTTTTTTTTTTCTTTTGTCTTTGTTTATTTTTATTTTTTGTGCCATTGCTCGGGAAAAAAAAAAAAATCTGTTACAATGAATTATGACTTAAAAATGTCACTTTAAAATGTTTTATGTGGGAAAAAAATATTGCATATATTGTGTGGTTGCCATATAAAAACATCAAAGTTTTATTTGACAAAAGAGCATAAAACAAACAAAATAATAGTTCAAACGTAAAATGATGTGACCAAGCTGCCATTGAGGTATATATAACGCATATCAAAGCAATCTTTAAAAAAACTATTAATCGTTTTAAACCAGAGGTGTCCAAAGTGCGGCGGGGGCCACTTGCGGCCCGCAGCTAATCGTTCTGCATTCTGCAAAAATTGCAAAATTGATAGTATTGCAAAAATTTAAAAAAAACATTTTAAAACAGTGGAATGAGGTGAAATCTAACGAGAAAAAGTTGCAATGTTGACACAAAGCTGTCAGGCAGGCTGTTTTTTTTTAAATTTTGTCTTTGTTTATTTTTAATTTTTTTGCCATTGCTCGAGAAAAAAAAAAAAAAAAAAAAAATCTGTTACAATGAATTATTACTTAAAAAATGTCACTTTAAAATGTTTTATGTGGAAAAAAATATTGCATACCGTATTTCCTTGAATAGCCGCAGGGGCGCTAATTAATTTAAAACCTCTTCTCACTCCTGCGGTTACCAA
This sequence comes from Entelurus aequoreus, assembly GCF_033978785.1. Lineage (NCBI taxonomy): Eukaryota > Metazoa > Chordata > Actinopteri > Syngnathiformes > Syngnathidae > Entelurus > Entelurus aequoreus. Next base: position 48,014,479 of record NC_084746.1, on the reverse strand, counting down.
AACCATGCGGAATGAGCAAGCATGCTCTAATTATTTTAAAACCTCTTCTCACTCCGGCGCATACCTTATCATGAAAAACACATTTAATAAAAAAAACGTTATTATGATCTTACCTTTACTTGTAGATGGGTCCATGTGCAGCTGCTTCTGATCAAAGGCAGTCTTTCTCATCTTTCTTCAATTTTAAAAGTCTCTGGAGATATTCCTTTAATTATTACCTCCTGCTTCGATTGAAAGTCCAGTTTAGAAAACGGTTTTATTTTAGATATGTAATCCTCCATGTTAAAAGTGCAAGCAAACAATTGCTGCATGCTTGCTGCTTGTTGTCTTCTTCTGCAGTACCTGTCTCCTGCAGTACTGGTAGTCGCAAGAAGGATCACTAGCGCCCTCTACCACCTGGAGGCGGGAGTCATTTAATGACTCATATTTGACCCGGCGGAAGTGCCAAGCATGCGCTAATTATTTTGCGAAACGAGTTTGACCCGGCTGTAATTCTAGGCAGGCGAATACTATATTCCCGGCGCCAATTCAAGGAAATACGGTATATTGTGTGGTTGCCATATAAAAACATCAAAGTTTTATTTGACAAAAGAGCGTAAAACAAACAAAATAATAGTTCAAATGTAAAATGATGTGACCAAGCTGCCATTGAGGTATATATAACGCATATCAAAGCAATCTTTAAAAAAACTATTAATCGTTTTAAACCAGAGGTGTCCAAAGTGCGGCGGGGGCCACTTGCGGCCCGCAGCTAATCGTTCTGCATTCTGCAAAAATTGCAAAATTGATAGTATTGCAAAAATTAAAAAAAAACATTTTAAAACAGTGGAATGAGGTGAAATCTAACGAGAAAAAGTTGCAATGTTGACACAAAGCTGTCAGGCAGGCTGTTTTTTATTTTATTTTGTCTTTGTTTATTTTTAATTTTTTTGCCATTGCTCGAGAAAAAAAAAAAAAAAAAAAAAAATCTGTTACAATGAATTATTACTTAAAAAATGTCACTTTAAAATGTTTTATGTGGAAAAAAAATATTGCATATATTGTGTGGTTGCCATATAAAAACATCAAAGTTTTATTTGACAAAAGAGCATAAAACAAACAAAATAATAGTTCAAACGTAAAATGATGTGACCAAGCTGCCATTGAGGAATATATAACGCATACCAAAGCAATCTTTAAAAAACTATTAATCGTTTTAAACCAGAGGTGTCCAAAGTGCGGCGGGGGCCACTTGCGGCCCGCAGCTAATCGTTTACCGGCCCCCCACACATTCTGCAAAAATTGCAAAATTGATAGTATTGCAAAAATAAAAATAAAACCATTTTAAAACAGTGGAATGAGGGGAAATCTAACGAGAAAAAGTTGCAATGTTGACACAAAGCTGTCATGCAGGCTGTTTTTTTTTTCTTTTGTCTTTGTTTATTTTTATTTTTTTTTGCCATTGCTCGAGAAAAAAAAAAAAAAATCTGTTACAATGAATTATGACTTAAAAAATGTCACTTTAAAATGTTTTATGTGGAAAAAAAATATTGCATATATTGTGTGGTTGCCATATAAAAACATCAACGTTTTATTTGACAAAAGAGCATAAAACAAACAAAATAATAGTTCAAACGTAAAATGATGTGACCAAGCTGCCATTGAGGAATATATAACGCATATCAAAGCAATCTTTAAAAAAACTATTAATCGTTTTAAACCAGAGGTGTCCAAAGTGCGGCGGGGGCCACTTGCGGCCCGCAGCTAATCGTTTACCGGCCCCCCACACATTCTGCAAAAATTGCAAAATTGATAGTATTGCAAAAATTCAAAAAAAACATTTTAAAACAGTGGAATGAGGGGAAATCTAACGAGAAAAAGTTGCAATGTTGACACAAAGCTGTCATGCAGGCTGTTTTTTTTTTCTTTTGTCTTTGTTTATTTTTATTTTTTTTGCCATTGCTCGAGAAAAAAAAAAAAAATCTGTTACAATGAATTATGACTTAAAAAATGTCACTTTAAAATGTTTTATGTGGAAAAAAAATATTGCATATATTGTGTGGTTGCCATATAAAAACATCAAAGTTTTATTTGACAAAAGAGCATAAAACAAACAAAATAATAGTTCAAACGTAAAATGATGTGACCAAGCTGCCATTGAGGTATATATAACGCATATCAAAGCAATCTTTAAAAAAACTATTAATCGTTTTAAACCAGAGGTGTCCAAAGTGAGGCGGGGGCCACTTGCGGCCCGCAGCTAATCGTTTACCGGCCCCCCACACATTCTGCAAAAATTGCAAAATTGATAGTATTGCAAAAATTCAAAAAAAACATTTTAAAACAGTGGAATGAGGTGAAATCTAACGAGAAAAAGTTGCAATGTTGACACAAAGCTGTCATGCAGGCTGTTTTTTTTTTCTTTTGTCTTTGTTTATTTTTAATTTTTTTTGCCATTGCTCGAGAAAAAAAAAAAAAAAATCTGTTACAATGAATTATGACTTAAAAAATGTCACTTTAAAATGTTTTATGTGGAAAAAAAATATTGCATATATTGTGTGGTTGCCATATAAAAACATCAAAGTTTTATTTGACAAAAGAGCATAAAACAAACAAAATAATAGTTCAAACGTAAAATGATGTGACCAAGCTGCCATTGAGGAATATATAACGCATATCAAAGCAATCTTTAAAAAAACTATTAATCGTTTTAAACCAGAGGTGTCCAAAGTGCGGCGGGGGCCACTTGCGGCCCGCAGCTAATCGTTTACCGGCCCCCCACACATTCTGCAAAAATTGCAAAATTGATAGTATTGCAAAAATAAAAAAAAAACATTTTAAAACAGTGGAATGAGGTGAAATCTAATGAGAAAAAGTTGCAATGTTGACACAAAGCTGTCATGCAGGCTGTTTTTTTTTTCTTTTGTCTTTGTTTATTTATTTTTTTTTTGCAATTGCTCGAGAAAAAAAAATAAAAGAAAAAAAAAATCTGTTACAATGAATTATGACTTAAAAAATGACACTTTAAAATGTTTTATGTGGAAAAAAAATATTGCATATCAACCAGGAATCAACCATATAATGTGTGGGTGCCATATAAAAACATCAACGTTTTATTTGACAAAAGAGCGTAAAACAAACAAAATAATAGTTCAAACGTAAAATCGACAGATATATCTGAAGTTGATCTTGTAATTTAAGTGTGAAAAGTTTAAAAAAAAAAACTAATAAAAATGTATCACTTTATGAGTGGGAGACCTTTTGGATCCCAAATATATTTAGTGGGATTTTATTTTTTCACTGTGATTACTCAAAAATATTAAAGAATTCAAATCAATGGTGTCCTGCATTATTGATCTTTTAGGGCTCGAATTACTAAATACTGCATATTTCAGTTTTACTATAAAAATAAAAGTTGTCTTTGACAGAAAAGGCATAAAACCTGTTTTTTTTTTACTTGATATCAACCTGAAGTTGATATAGAGATATACTGTAAAAAAATAATAATAATAATTTGACTTATTTTTAACATTTTAATGACTGAGACCCTTGACCCTTGATTGGTCCCCGGGAGCCCTAAATGTTAAAATTTTTTTTTTTTATATATTTTGTTATGGTTTGAAAATGAAAAAATTCAAATTGGCCCCCGTATGCTTACATTTTTCCATGTGTGGCCCTCAGTGGAAAAAAGTTTGGACACCCCTGATTTAAACTATTATACAAACATGGGGTCTGGTTCAAATATAGAGATGAGGGTCTTTAATTTGACCTGCTGTTGTACTCTGTCTCAAAGTGTGCTCAATGTTTCCTTACCATTATTGCTATGTTGTCTATTACCATTTGTCAGGTTAAAACACTAATGACATCTATTAAACCAGACAAGAAGCAAGGAATCAAACAGAGACAGAATTAAATTTGGCTCAGTGAGGAGAAAAGCGTAGATCTGTACCTTTGCACAGTGTCACTACGCTCTGACGAAAGATTGCACGCCTCCTCTTTTATTTGGACTTTCCTTGATTACATGGCAACAGCTGTTTCCAAAGGGGCGGGGGTCGTAAACAGCCATCTCCTTTGATTACAACAGTTCAAAGAAAAGGTCGTGAAACAGTTCAAAGAAAAAGTCGCCTGGAGGGGAGTCTGGTCCTGCTTCCTCTCCGCTTTGTAGTTCTCGGGTCAAGACAAAATCTTCCTGTGGATTACAATACATCAAAGAAACAGAACACCTTTATGTTGCTTCCCATCCTACACAGTGGAGTTTTATAAGCCTTCTGCTTGGTAGGATCCAAGACCGCTTTTGTCCTCTCGCCGGGAACTCATTGAAACACAAAGTTTTGTGATAACTTAGATACAATTATTCTGACACCATTGTTGGTATTTTGTCGATTACCATTGTTGGTGTATTCATTCTTCCTACATTGTTGATGAAAATTGTTGATACAGTGTAATAATTATTGTTACCTGTGGTAATGCCACTATGGTACAACATTTGTATAATACTTAAAGTAACAGTGAAACTCAATGTATTAATCACTGAATGGAGAACTGGGGGTGGGATTAAATAAATTATCTTCTTCCCACTCCCTTTCAGGCAAAACTGGACAATCATGCTTACGTACTATACATTACCTTTTGCATTATATTAATGTATATTATTATGTATTGTCTACCTTGTACTTTAGTTTTATTAAATGTAGAGATATGCGTTAAAATGTAATATCGGAAATTATCGGTATCGTTTTTTTTTATTATCGGTATCGGGGTTTTTTTTTTCTTTTGTTTTTTTAATTAAATCAACATAAAAAACACAAGCTACACTTACAATTAGTGCACCAACCCAAAAAACCTCCCTCCCCCATTCACACTCATTCACACAAAAGGGTTGTTTCTTTCTGTTATTAATATTCTGCTTCCTACATTATATATCAATATATATCAATACAGTCTGCAAGGGATACAGTCCGTAAGCACACATGATTGTGCGTGCTGCTGCTCCACTAATAGTACTAACCTTTAACAGTTAATTTTACTCATTTTCATTCATTACTAGTTTCTATGTAACTGTTTTTATATTGTTGTACTTTCTTTTTTATTCAAGAAAATGTTTTTAATTTATTCATCTTATTTTACTAATTTTTATTTAATCTTATCTTCACCATACCTGGTTGTCCAAATTAGGCATAATAATGTGTTAATTCCACGATTGCATATATCTGTTGATATCGGTATCGGTTGATATCGGTATCGGTAATTAAAGAGTTGGACAATATCGGAATATCGGATATCGGCAAAAAGCCATTATCGGACATCCTTAATTAAATGTCATTGCCTGAAATAAATGGAAAAAAATCAATAAATAATAATAATCTTAAAAAGATTTTAGAAAGGGACACTGTTTTTTAATTGATTTCAGTTTCAATCAAGATAATTTTTTGTAAATCTCACCTTTCAAATGACTCTATTTTCAACGGGGATTTTCGCTCATCGTAAAACCAAACATACCGAATCAATGATCCCATTCATTGTTGACTATGTGCCTGATTATCCAAAGCAGTGGTTCTCAACCTTTTTTCAGTGATTTTTTTAAATTCAAGTACCCCCTAATCAGAGCAAAGCATTTTTGGTTGAAAAAAAAGAGATAAAGAAGTAAAATACAGCACTATGTCATCCGTTTCTGATTTATTAAATTGTATAAAAGTGCAAAATATTGCTCATTTGTAGTGGTCTTTCTTGAACTATTTGGAAAAAAAGATAGATTTTTATTTATATTTATAAAGGATTTTTGAATTGTTGCTATTTTTAGAATATTTAAAAAAATCTCACGTACCCCTTGGCATACCTTCAAGTACCCCCAGGGGTACGCGTAAACCCCCATTTGAGAACCACTGATCTAAAGCAGGTGTAACCAGGAAGTGTCATATGGAACATGGATAGCACAGCATCCACTTATATGACCCAATTCAAACCCCCTTTTCCACCCGTGGTGCAAATAAACTGCCCAAAAAACACATTTAAATACAACACACATGGTCACACATAACACAACATGCTCCCTGAACCTTTTGGCTATTAAAAAAATATATATATAATTGAAAATGATACCCATTTAAATACAATACAATGCATTATGGGAAAAATGCAAAACACAACGTAAGAGTATATATATATATATATATATGGCAACACTAAAATTGGCCCTAGTGTGTGAATGTGAGTGTGAATGTTGTCTGTCTATCTGTGTTGGCCCTTTGATGAGGTGGCGACTTGTCCAGGGTGTACCCCGCCTTCCGCCCGATTGTAGCTGAGATAGGCTCCAGCGCCCCCCGCTATCCCGAAGGGAATAAGCGGTAGAAAATGGATGGATTTATATATATATATATATATATATATATATATATATATATATATATATACTGTATATATATATATACATATATATATATTCTGTCTATCTGTGTTGGCCCTGCAATGAGGGCGACTTGTCCAGGGTGTACCCTGCCTTCCCACTAAGTGCAGCTGGGATAGGCTCCCCCCCCCCCCCCGACAAGCAGTAAAAAATGGATGGATGGATAATATGAACACTTAAACATAATTGACACATCTATACTTTTACTTTTAGCTGAGGAAATGCGTTCCAACATTAGCACGGCTAATTGCGGTTTCTGGTACTGAATGTGCATCAGGCACGTATGATGTGGTATTTGCTTGGCACAACATAACGCACGACATGTAGTGATTTTCTACTTTGTGTATTGACATGGTAGCAGGCGATATGATTTATGCCTAACGTGGTTTTTGCTTAACGTGGGTTGGCTCATAGAATTGCACTCTGCACTGAAAGATGGCGATGTGCGTAGATGGAAGAGAATGCAGTGCGTCAGGAAATGTGGCGGGCGGTAACTTTAGTGTTGGTCTTAGCTTGCCATTAAAGTAGGCCTATGCAATATATAATATATTATTATTAGAGATGTCCGATAATGGCTTTTTTGCCGATATCCGATATTCCGATATTGTCCAACTCTTAATTACCGATTCCGATATCAACCGATACCGATATATACAGTCGTGGAATTAACACATTATTATGCCTAATTTTGTTGTGATGCCCCGCTGGATGCATTAAACAATGTAACAAGGTTAGGAAAAAAGTTATGAAAAAAAATGCCAACATGGCACTGCCATATTTATTATTGAAGTCACAAAGTGCATTATTTGTAGGGATGTCCGATAATGGCTTTATGCCGATATCCGATATTCCGATATTGTCCAACTCTTTAATTACCGATACCGATATCAACCGATACCGATATCAACCGATATATGCAGTCGTGGAATTAACACATTATTATGCCTAATTTGGACAACCAGGTATGGTGAAGATAAGGTACTTTTTTAAAAAATTTGTAAAATAAGATAAATAAATTAAAAACATTTTCTTGAATAAAAAAGAAAGTACAACAATATAAAAACAGTTACATAGAAACTAGTAATGAATGAAAATGAGTAAAATTAACTGTTAAAGGTTAGTACTATTAGTGGACCAGCAGCACGCACAATCATGTGTGCTTACGGACTGTATCCCTTGCAGACTGTATTGATATATATTGATATATAATGTAGGAAGCAGAATATTAATAACAGAAAGAAACAACCCTTTTGTGTGAATGAGTGTAAATGGGGGAGAGAGGTTTTTTGGGTTGGTGCACTAAGTGTGTCTTGTGTTTTTTAAGTTGATTTAATTAAAAAAATTAAAAATAAAAAAATAAAATAAAAAACCGATACCGATAATTTCCGATATTACATTTTAACGCATATATCGGCCGATAATATCGGACATCTCTAACACTTACAATTAGTGCACCAACCCAAAAAACCTCCCTCCCCCATTTACACTCATTCACCTTTAACAGTTAATTTTACTCATTTTCATTAATTACTAGTTTCTATGTAACTGTTTTTATATTGTTGTACTTTTTTTTTTATTCAAGAAAATGTTTTTAATTTATTAATCTTATTTTATTTTATTATTTTTTTAAATTATTATCATTATCAAATTATTATTATTATCGGACATCTCTAATTATTTGTTTTAACATGCCTCAAAACAGTAGCTTGGAATTTGGGACATGCATGAGGAGGTTGAGGTGGGCGGGGTTGGGGGGGTGGGGTGGGGTTGAGGTGGTTAGTGCTGCAAGGGGTTCTGGGTATTTGTTCTGTTGTGTTTATGTTGTGTTACGGTGCCGATGTTCTCCCGAAATGTGTTTGTCATTCTTGTTTGGTGTGGGTTCACAGTGCGGCGCATATTTGTAACAGTGTTAAAGTTGTTTATACGGCCACCCTCAGTGTGACCTGTATGGCTGTTGCATTCACTTGTGTGTGTGAAAAGCCGTAGATATTATGTGATTGGACGGGCACGCAAAGGCAGTGCCTTTAAGGTTTATTGGCGCTCTGGGGCCGTACTTATCAAGCTTCTTAGAGTGCCATTTTACACTTAAGTCCTGAGAATTTGCGAAATTTAGTCCTACTCTCAAACTTAAGAATAAAAGCTTTTTATCAACGTTCTTAAGTCTAAGAATCACTCCTACTCTCCACGATATTTAAGAGACCTTCAGAGGTGTCTTAAGTGGTTAGGAGTTGCCAGCAGGGGATGGCACTGAGGCGAGAGAGACGTGCGCGAACGTTCAGGGAACGGAACAATGTTTGTTTTTTTTTGATGACGAGCAGCTGATCAAACGGTATCGTTTAGACAGAGCGGATATTATTTTTGTCACAGATTTAATACTTTTCGATTCCTTGTTGATTTCTGCATGTGTCTGCAGTGGGCTAGTATATATAGAGCCACCCACACCAGTTTCAAATTAGTTGCCTAATTAATGAATTGGAAAGAAAATGTTATGACAGTAGCGTATGTGTGTGGCCGTGAGGTGAGTGACGTCAGTGAGTGTGTGGGCGAGAGAAGAGAGGGAGCGGTAGCGTGAGTGCCGGCGGGGACTAGTTTGTTTTGTATTATTTTGTAGTTTATTGTCAAAATATACACTCCCATTGTCCATTTAAATATTTCCAAGATATTTCTTTATTCTTACACAACGGATTCCCTTCCGTGATTGGTCATTTCTATGGACACAGAAATGACGTCACCTAAAATTGCGTTTACGGCACATAGTAATGTCGTAATTCAGCTCTGAGTGTGACACTTAAGATTCAGTCCTACACTTCGCTTAAAGTGTGAGTAAGACGCTTGATAACTAACTTTTAAGTGCAGCTTTCAGCGAAGAATTTATTTACTCTTAAGTCAACTCTTAGCAGACTTCTTAGGAGTAATTCTAAGAAGCTTGATAAGTACGGCCCCCGTACTTCTCCCTACGTCCGTGTACCACTCCGTACAGCGGCGTTTTAAAAAGTCATACATTTTACTTTTTGAAACCGATACCGATCATTTCCGATATTACACTTTAAAGCATTTATCGGCCGATAATATCGGCAGTCCGATATTACCAGACATCTCTACTATTTACCATTGTTCTTCATCTTGCCACTCTGAAAACTCCGGCAGGCTGTAGTGTGGACGTTCGTGAACTAGTATTAAAACAAGGTAAATATACACGTACTCTTGGGGGGTCCTGCTGAGTTTGCTCATGCCTCGGGCCGACTCCAGTTCAACCTTTATCATCTCTGCGCGCATACAGAAATTTGAAGTAGAAAGCGGGGGTGGATGTTTTGGTCAGATATTTCAGCATGCAGTATGTTGACCTACATTGGATTGCTTTTAGCATCCTTAATGTACAAAGTGTACATTGACCATGTGGGCCATATCTAAAACCGCTGCAACCGATTCCTTTTAAACCACAACCTTTGTTCCTTCTGAGCGTCTTCCCTCCATCCACATCTTCTGCTGCACCGCGACGCTGTTTGACAGCAAACTGTTGATTATTTTCAACAACTAAAAGCAGCGCCGCCCTCGCACGGAGCTGCCGGCAGGAGAGCGGCGAGGAAACTTTAATTTGCTCGCCTTCCACCGTGATGAAGATGGAGGGGAAACGGGGCGAGGCGGACGCGTAGCTTGCCTCTCTGGATGCTTTCGTGTTGTTTACGCCTCGGCTTGTTGCTGGACTCACAGCAGTAATCAAGCACACGCTCGTCTACTTTGGCCTGTGGCGGCTTGATGGAACCAGCCTGGTGGGACACGGATGCTTTTCACTCGGCCTCGCTTCGTTTTCTCCTTCTGACCGAAGGCTCATTACAGCATCCCCCACGCCTCCCCCCAATCATTGACAGACTGCGGTCTGTACAGCTTCTATTTGATCTGACCTCGTCAACCGTAAATACTCTGAGTCATTGTTCCGCATTTCTGCTAAATGTAGAAACGTGATACGTCATCTCACGTTGTCACGAACACTCTTTCTGGGAAGGCGTAAGGAATACATGCAAAATTGATGTGACGGTGCAGAAGGTGCACTTGTCTAGAACAGTGTTTTTCAACCACTAGTGTGCAGTGAGATACAGTCTGGTGTGCCGTGGGAGATTATGTAATTTCACCTATTTGGGTTAAAAATATTTTTTGCAAACCAGTAATTGTGTTGTTGTTGAGTGTCGGAGCTGTCTAGAGCTCGGCAGAGTAACCGTGTAATACTCTTCCGTATCAGTAGGTGGCAGCCGGTAGCTAATTGCTTTGTAGATGTCAGAAACCGCGGGAGGCAGTGTGCAGGTGAAAAGGTGTCTAATGCTTAAACCAAAAATAAACAAAAGGTGAGTGCCCCTAAGAAAAGGCATTAAAGCTTAGGGAAGGCTATGCAGAACCAAACTAAAACTGAACAGGCGACGAAGTAAACAAAAACGGAATGCTGGACGACAGCAAAGACTTACTGTGGAGCAGAGACGGCGTCCGCAAAGTACATCCGAACATGACATGACAATCAACAATGTCCCCACGAAGAAGGATAAAAACAACTGAAATATTCTTGATTGCTAAAACAAAGTAGGTGCGCAAAATATCGCTCAAAGGAAGACCAGAAAACTGCTACAGGAAAATACCAAAAAAAGAGAAAAAGCCACCAAAATAGGAGCACAATACAAGAACTCAAACACTACACACAGGAAAACACCAAAAAACTCAAAATAAGTCAGGGCGTGATGTGACAGGTGGTGACAGTACACCTACTTTGAGACAAGAGCTATAGTGATGCATGCTGTTGGATATGACTTTAAACCATATCCAACAATTGTGACAACGACTTTTTGCTGTCAACTGAGTTTCGTTTTTTAATGATTTCTGCTGGTGGTGTGCCTCTGGATTTTTTCAACGCAAAAAATGTGCCTCGGCTTAAAAAAGGTTGAAAAACACTGTATTAGTGTACCGTGAGATACAGTCTGGTGTGCCGTGGGAGATAATCTATTTTCACCTATTTGGGTTAAACATATTTTTTGCAAACCAGTAATTATAGTCTGCAAATGATGTGTTGTTGTTGAGTGTCGGAGCTGTCTAGAGCTCGGCAGAGTAACCGTGTAATACTCTTCCATATCAGTAGGTGGCAGCCGGTAGCTAATTGCTTTGTAGATGTCAGAAACAGCGGGAGGCAGTGTGCAGGTAAAAAGGTGTCTAATGCTTAAACCAAAAATAAACAAAAGGTGAGTGCCCCTAAGAAAAGGCATTAAAGCTTAGGGAAGGCTATGCAGAACCAAACTAAAACTGAACTGGCGACGAAGTAAACAAAAACGGAATGCTGGACGACAGCAAAGACTTACTGTGGAGCAGAGACGGCGTCCGCAAAGTACATCCGAACATGACATGACAATCAACAATGTCCCCACGAAGAAGGATAAAAACAACTGAAATATTCTTGATTGCTAAAACAAAGCAGGTGCGTGAAATATCGCTCAAAGGAAGACCAGAAACTGCTGCAGGAAAATACCAAAAAAAGAGAAAAAGCCACCAAAATAGGAGCACAATACAAGAACTCAAACACTACACACAGGAAAACAGCAAAAAACTCCAAATAAGTCAGGGCGTGATGTGACAGGTGGTGACAGTACACCTACTTTGAGACAAGAGCTATAGTGATGCATGCTGTTGGATATGACTTTAAACCATAACCAACAATTGTGACAACGACTTTTTGCTGTCAACTGAGTTTTGTTTTTTAATGATTTCTGCTGGTGGTGTGCCTCTGGATTTTTTCAACGCAAAAAATGTGCCTCGGCTCAAAAAAGGTTGAAAAACACTGTATTAGTGTACCGTGAGATACAGTCTGGTGTGCCGTGGGAGATAATCTATTTTCACCTATTTGGGTTAAACATATTTTTTGCAAACCAGTAAATATAGTCTGCAAATGATGTGTTGTTGTTGAGTGTCGAAGCTGTCTAGAGCTCGGCAGAGTAACCGTGTAATACTCTTCCATATCAGTAGGTGGCAGCCGGTAGCTAATTGCTTTGTAGATGTCGGGAACGACGACAATAGTTTGTCGTGATCACAATATGCAGACGACAGTGGGAGGCAGTGTGCAGGTAAAAAGGTGTCTAATGCTTAAACCAAAAATAAACAAAAGGTGAGTGCCCCTAAGAAAAGGCATTAAAGCTTAGGGAAGGCTATGCAGAACGAAACTAAAACTGAACAGGCGACGAAGTAAACAAAAACGGAATGCTGGACGACAGCAAAGACTTACTGTGGAGCAGAGACGGCGTCCGCAAAGTACATCCGAACATGACATGACAATCAACAATGTCCCCACGAAGAAGGAGGATAAAAACAACTGAAATATTCTTGATTGCTAAAACAAAGCAGGTGCGCGAAATATCGCTCAAAGGAAGACCAGAAACTGCTACAGGAAAATACCAAAAAAAGAGAAAAAGCCACCAAAATAGGAGCACAATACAAGAACTCAAACACTACACACAGGAAAACACCAAAAAACTCAAAATAAGGCAGGGCGTGATGTGACAGGTGGTGACAGTACACCTACTTTGAGACAAGAGCTATAGTGATGCATGCTTGGTTATGACTTTTTACTGTCAACTGAGGTTCGTTTTTTAATGATGTCTGCTGGTGGTGTGCCTCCGGATTTTTTCAGCGCAAAAAAAAGTGCCTTGGCTCAAAAAAGGTTGAGAAACACTGGTCTAGAAAAGGCATTATATATCACGTCCTGATATCTTTGTGCCAAGTTAAAGTACCAGCAATTACACACATGGTCGGTCCTTTTTTCTCTATTGCAAAGGTAAAAATAGAGTTCATTGAAGTCATTATACATTCATTGTGTTTGCACCCTCAGCTGCTGGAAGTGTGAATCAAGACCTTTAACGCCTCATATTCATTCTGCCCGACGTACATTTTCCATTTTAAAATATGCACCCTTAAAGAAACCTGGCAATAAATAATGACTTGTTCATTGCCAGTAGTGCTAAAGTGTGTTTTACAGTGGAGAACTTTTCTCTCCACCGCCCCCTTAAGCCAGCAACACCAAAACGTTGCTAAAATATGCAGCACGTGGTTGCGAGGTGAGCCCCTGCAGGTTTGAAAAGTTCCTCATTTATTCTTTCTTTCCTTCCTTCCAGGTGTGCCCGGCAAACCTCACATCTCTGGATTAGAGAATCCGGTGCAGGAGGGGGGCACGGTCACCTTGACCTGCACCAGCACTGGCAGCAAACCCCCCGCCCGGCTGCACTGGTTTCGCGGGGACGAGGAGCTGGAAGGTGAGGCATGCTGCAACGATCGACTGTCTGGGCGTGCGTGCGTGCGAGCGTGTGTGTGTGCACATTTGGCAGGGTAACAAGGCCTTTTGTTGTATGTGTACAAGCATGCAAACATCCTTTTATTTGTGTTTGTGATTGGCTTGTCACTATGTGTATGCTGTCTGGATGTGTGTCCTATACCAGTGTGTGCAAATGCCACAGAGGGAGTATGGTAGTAGAATTGTCTCACATCAACTTATATATATATATATATATATATATATATATATATATATATATATATATATATATATATATATATATATATATATATATATATATATATATATATATATATATATATATATATATATATATATATATATATATATATATATATTTGTATACATTTTCAAATCTCAAAAATATATTTACAAATACGCATTTATTTATAGAAAATATTTAGTTATTTGTATATCACATTTGTATTTGTATATTTATTAATATATGCATATGTATTGATATCATATATATATATATATACTACCGTTCAAAAGTTTGGGGTCACCCAAACAATTTTGTGGAATAGCCTTCATTTCTAAGGACAAGAATAGACTGTCGAGTTTCAGATGAAAGTTCTCTTTTTCTGGCCATTTTGAGCGTTTAATTGACCCCACGAATGTGATGCTCCAGAAACTCAATCTGCTCAAAGGAAGGTCCGTTTTGTAGCTTCCGTAACGAGCTAAACTGTTTTCAGATGTGTGAACATGATTGCACAAGGGTTATCTAATCATCAATTAGCCTTCTGAGCCAATGAGCAAACACATTGTACCATTAGAACACTGGAGTGATAGTTGCTGGAAATGGGCCTCTATACACCTATGTAGATATTGCACCAAAAAGCAGACATTTGCAGCTAGAATAGTCATTTACCACATTAGCAATGTATAGTGTATTTTTTTAAAGTTAAGACTAGTTTAAAGTTATCTTCATTGAAAAGTACAGTGCTTTTCCTTCATAACAATTGCGTGTTTTGCTCATTTTAAGCATAGGCATACGCGGTAATTTCAAAAACGCATTACAACGTTCGCTTTTTATTTTTCCAACAACATCACTGATTTATACTCACTGCAGACTTCATGTGAGCCAACAAACATAATAAAACACCACTTACAGTAAAATGTCGGCTGTCTTTAGGTTGTTGTTATAGTCCTGTTTAGATGGAGAATGACTCATAATCCTTGCGAAGAAAATGGAAGGTGTTGTTCTTGCTAGTTTTGGGTCTAAATTGGCTGCCAAAGTGTACCCACATGTCGGATTATGCCCTCATCCTTCTACTATCCAGGTGAGAGGCATGATTTATGATCTAGACAAAACTTAAAGAAGCGAGGAAGCAGCGTACAACTTGATGATGTCAATATAAGCACACAAGCTTGTGATCGCGCCGCTATAAATAGTTTGTTTGCATTAGCGCTTATAATAACAATATCACTAATACTTAATATTAGTGATTATTAGTATTAGTATATTAGTTAATAAGAAGGTCTCATCAGCTTCAGGTGCGCGGATTGCTGATTGATTGCAGGTGTGACGCGCAGGTGTGCGTTTGGATGTGCGCTCAGCGCAGCGCACAGATGAATGCGCATTGGAGTGCGCCCGGGCCGTGACAGGTATTGCATTGTTCTCCAGGTTTTTGTGCTGTAGAGAAGCACAGGCTTTCCGATGGAGTTAGAGATTCTGATCTTGGTGTTCTGAGGCAGCTCAGAGGATCTGCATACATTCTTCAGCTGGTGGAAAGCTGCCTTTGCCTTCCCAATCCTAACATTCACATCAGCATCCGTCTCTCCCTGCTTATCGACTACACCGCCAAGATAGATTAAGCTTTCCAGTTCCTCTAATGCCACCCCTACTAGCCTGACGAGGATCATGTTGTTATTGTTTACTTTGAAGAGCTTGCTTTTCCTTTTGTGTAGGGTATTGTATAACTAGCTGCTCCCTAACAGGTACAACAGATCTGAAACAAAGAAAATCACTCTAAAAAAAAACAAAAGCTTGGACATTTTAGACAAGAAACCTTTTACTTACCATCATTGTAATATTATTTCCAAATACAAACCCAGTTTCCATATGAGTTGGGGAATTGTGTTAGATGTAAATATAAACGGAATACAATGATTTGCAAATCCTTTTCAACCCATATTCAGTTGAATGCACTACAAAGACAACATATTTGATGTTCAAACTGATAAACATTTTTATTTTTGCAAATAATCATTAACTTTAGAATTTGACGCCAGCAACACGTGACAAAGAAGTTGGGAAAGGTGGCAATAAATACTGATAAAGTTGAGGAATGCTCATCAAACACTTATTTGGAACATCCCACAGGTGAACAGGCAAATTGGGAACAGGTGGGTGCCATGATTGGGTATAAAAGTAGATTCCATGAAATGCTCAGTCATTCACAAACAAGGATGGGGCGAGGGTCACCACTTTGTCAACAAACGCGTGAGCAAATTGTTGAACAGTTTAAGAAAAACCTTTCTCAACCAGCTATTGCAAGGAATTTAGGGATTTCACCATCTACGCTCCGTAATATCATCAAAGGGTTCAGAGAATCTGGAGAAATCACTGCACGTAAGCAGCTAAGCCCGTGACCTTCCATCCCTCAGGCTATACTGCATCAACAAGCGACATCAGTGTGTAAAGGATATCACCACATGGGCTCAGGAACACTTCAGAAACCCACTGTCAGTAACTACAGTTGGTCGCTACATCTGTAAGTGCAAGTTAAAACTCTCCTATGCAAGGCGAAAACCGTTTATCAACAACACCCAGAAACGCCGTCGGCTTCGCTGGGCCTGAGCTCATGTAAGATGGACTGATACAAAGTGGAAAAGTGTTCTGTGGTCTGACGAGGCCACATTTCAAATTGTTTTTGGAAACTGTGGACGTCGTGTCCTCCGGACCAAAGAGGAACAGAACCATGCGGATTGTTATAGGCGCAAAGTGTAAAAGCCAGCATGTGTGATGGTATGGGGGTGTATTAGTGCCCAAGACATGGGTAACTTACACATCTGTGAAGGCGCCATTAATGCTGAAAGGTACATACAGCTTTTGGAGCAACATATGTTGCCATCCAAGCAACGTTACCATGGACGCCCCTGCTTATTTCAGCAAGACAATGCCAAGCCACGTGTTACATCAACGTGGCTTCATAGTAAAAGAGTGCGGGTACTAGACTGGCCTGCCTGTAGTCCAGACCTGTCTCCCATTGAAAATGTGTGAAGCCTAAAATAGCACAAGGGAGACCCCCGGACTGTTGAACAACTTAAGCTGTACATCAAGAAAGAATGGGAAAGAATTCCACCTGAGAAGCTTCAAAAATGTGTCTCCTCAGTTCCCAAACCTTTACTGAGTGTTGTTAAAAGGAAAGGCCATGTAACACAGTGGTGAACATGCCCTTTCCCAACTACTTTGGCACGTGTTGCAGCCATGAATTTCTAAATTAATTATTATTTGCAGAAAATAAATCAAGTTTATGAGTTTGAACATCAAATATGTTGTCTTTGTAGTGCATTCAATTGAATATGAGTTGAAAAGGATTTGCAAATCATTGTATTCCGTTTATATTTACATCTAACACAATTTCCCAACTTATATGGGAACGGGGTTTGTACAATCTACTCAACTTTGGTAATTTTTTTAAATGTAAAAACACCTGTCTGATACAGAAATGTCTACATAGATTAGCTCCGCACCCACTAAATGACTTCATTAAAAACAGAACAAGTGGAACAGCTACACCTGGTATCACGAGGGTCATGACCAGGGGAGACTGCCTGTTACGAAAAAACTATTTTTGTAGAAGTGTTTTTTCTCACGAGGGATGCTTATTGAGGAACAGTCTACCTACCTCAGTAAGGGAATCTTCCAGCTTTGCTACATTAAAAAGTCAATTAAAGGCCTAGTTCAAAAGTAAACAGTTTTGTGAACACACAAATAAATACAATGATATAAGGTAATTTAATCAATGTCATAATATGAACAGGGCAGCATGGTGGATTAGGGCAAATTTTGGTATCAATCCGATACCAAGTCATTACAGGATCATACATTGGTCATATTCAAAGTCTTCATGTGTCCAGGGACATATTGCCTGAGTTTATAAAAATATTTAAAAAATTTAAAACGAAAGAAGATTTTGCGATGCCAAAAAATATCGACGTAATCATAGTAGTAGCGACTAGATACGCTACTGTACTTGGTATCATTACAGTGAATGTTAGGTGTAGACCCACCAATGGCGTTTGTTTACATTTTGACGGCGGTGAGCTACGGTGTGTAGTGAAGCATGTTTAGCTATTCCTCGTCCTGCAGGGATGATACTTGTAAGAAAACATACTTTATTTGTCGCCATGGAGGCGAGGATTAGTGATTTAGAAGTACCGTAATTTCCGGACTATAAGCCGCTACTTTTTCCCCTCGTTCTGGTCCCTGCGGCTTATACAAGGGTGCGGCTTATTTACGGCCTGTTCTTCTCCGACACCGACGAAGAGGATTTCTGTGGTTTTAGTACGCAGGAGGAAGACGATGACACAATGATTAAAGACTGACTTTTCATATACCGGTAGGCTGGTTATTTTGATAACGTACAGGCGAGCACTTTGTATTACTTTGCACCGTTGTATTATTTGTACTCTGCACGAATGCTGTTCGCCATGTCAAAGATGTGAAAGTTTGATTAAATGATTGAAAGATTTATTGTTAATAAATGGGACGCTTTGCGTTCCCAAACAGTCATCTCTGTCCCGACAATCCCCTCCGTGGTAGCAGGAACCCCTATATACTACGCTAATTACACATCAAAACCCTGCGGCTTATAGTCGGGTGCGGCTTATATATGGCACAATCTGTATTTTCCCCTAAATTTAGCTGGTGCGGCTTATAGCCAGGTGCGGCTTATAGTCCGGAAATTACGGTAGATAACGGACCGGTACTTTTCAGAGGCGGTATAGTACCCAATATGATTCATTAGTATCGCGGTACTATACTAATCCCGGTGTACCGTACAACTCTATTTCATTGTTTTATTACTTTTAAAGTAATTCCCTGTTTTTGAACTACCTGAATGTTACTGACTCTGGTGGTGGTTCTGAATGTTATTGTGGTTTCATTTAGGGATGTCCGATAATATCGGCCGATAAATGCGTTAAAATGTAATATCGGAAATTATCGGTATCGTTTTTTTTAATTATCTGTATCGTTTTTTTTTGTTTTTTTTTATTAAATCAACATAAAAAACACAAGATACACTTACAATTAGTGCACCAACCCAAAAAACCTCCCTCCCCCCATTTCTTTCTGTTATCAATATTCTGGTTCCTACATTATATATCAATATATATCAATACAGTCTGCAAGGGATACAGTCCGTAAGCACACATGATTGTGCGTGCTGCTGGTCCACTAATAGTACTAACCGTTAACAGTTCATTTTACTCATTTTCATTCATTACTAGTTTCTATGTAACTGTTTTTATATTGTTTTACTTTCTTTTTTTATTAAAGAAAATGTTTTTAATTTAGTTATCTTATTTTATTATTTTTAAAAAAAAGTACCTTATCTTCACCGTACATGGTTGTCCAAATTAGGCATAATAATGTGTTAATTCCACGACTGCATATATCGGTTGATATCGGGTATCGGCAAAAAGCCATTATCGGACATCCCTAGTTTCATTGTATGTATAAACCAACCTGTCTTGGGACTACAGGCAGGAATTAGCCTGTGGCTAAAAGCTAACATATTTATATATTGCATATATTTTCATGAATATGTGCTGTCCCTATTTTAAATGAATAATTTAATTGTTTGATGAGGCCAATGCATGCTGAGTGAGTTGCGATGATCGTGGTCATCTGCTGCATTTGTTGCTGTGTGGGGGAAAGAAGTGCCAGGTCAATCAGCAAAGTCAACTTCATCCAATTGTGCCCAAGATTTACTTTGGGTACCATTTCTCTTCTGGGCAGTTGATGTCTTCATTACCCAATCTATTGCCTGCAGAAAAGGACGAGTGACAGTAAACATCCTTGCCTCACTCCAGTTTGCACTTGGAAGGCATCAGTAAGCTGCTGGCCATAGAGCACTCTGCAGATCATTCCTTCATACAAGTTCCTCATGATGTTAGAAATCTTTGCTGGTACCCTATAGTGTCTCAACATGCTCCAGGTGGTCTGCCTATGCACACTGTCAAACTCATAGTCAATAACATTCACATTGAGAGGTGAGTTTCACTCCAAGGACTCTTTCAGGATAATCGCAGGGTTGTTATCTGGTCAACTTGTCGATCTGTTGTTTTAAGTGTTGTACGTGCATACACATATTTTAAGATAAATTTTTCTCTGAGGTTATATTTTGTCCTCTTTTGTTGACAAGAATTGTTGGGTAGCAGGTTATAGTTTGCTTTGTACATAATTTTAGCTGATTGCAAATGCACCAAATCACTAAATTTCAATAATCTTGATCTAATAAATAAAGGGTTTGTTTGCTCTCTATAACCAACATTATGTAGAATTCTAAGTGATATTTTTGTAATTATTTCCCCATATTTCTCCATAATAACTCGGATATGGTAACACTAGCGAGCATATGGAGTGATTTTTGGTTCAGAATATATTTTGCTTTAATCATTTTTGAAATATTTCCTGCTACTTTATGTTGTATATTATTTATGTGAGATTGCTAGGTCATTTCCTCATCTGTCATTACACCCCAAAATGTGATTTATTTAACTTTTTCAATGTCTACTGCATCTATTTGTATTTTGTTTTATTTTAGTTTTACTGAGATTTAAGAAAAGTCTGTTTTTGTCAAACCATCTTTTTAATTTGTTAATTTTTACAGTTATTATTTATATTAGCTTCTGTGTCTTCTCTCCTGAACAAAACACAGTCCTGTCGTCTGCAAATAATACTAACTTTAAGTCCCTTGTAACTTTATATAAAGATTGAACAATTTTGGTCCCAGTAGAGATCCCTGAGGTACGCCACAAGATATATTCAGCTCTGTAGACGTGTGTTTGCCTGGCTTCACATATGGCTTCCTGGGGCCGTACTTATCAAGCTTCTTAGAATTACTCCTAAGAAGTCTGCTAAGAGTTGACTTAAGAGTAAATAAATTCTTCGCTGAAAGCTGCACTTAAAAGTTAGTTATCAAGCGTCTTACTCACACTTTCAGCGAAGTGTAGGACTGAATCTTAAGTGTCACACTCAGAGCTGAATTACGACATTACTATGTGCCGTAAACGGAATTTTAGGTGACGTCATTTCTGTGTCCATAGAAATGACCAATCACGGAAGGGAATCCGTTGTCTAAGAATAAAGAAATATCTTGGAAATATTTAAGTGGACAATGGGAGTGTATATTTTGACAATAAACTACAAAATAATACAAAACAAACTAGTCCCCGCCGGTACTCACGCTACCGCTCCCTCTCTTCGATCGCCCACACACTCACTGACGTCACTCACCTCACGGCCACACACATACGCTACTGTCATAACATTTTCTTTCCAATTCATTAATTAGGCAACTAATTTGAAACTGGTGTGGGTGGCTCTATATATACTAGCCCACTGCAGACACATGCAGAAATCAACAAGGAATCGAAAAGTATTAAATCTGTGACAAAAATAATATCCGCTCTGTCTAAACGATACCGTTTGATCAGCTGCTCGTCATCACAAAAAAAAAAAACATTGTTCCGTTCCCTGAACGTTCGCGCACGTCTCTCTCGCCTCAGTGCCATCCCCTGCTGGCAACTCCTAACCACTTAAGACACCTCTGAAGGTCTCTTAAATATCGTGGAGAGTAGGAGTGATTCTTAGACTTAAGAACGTTGATAAAAAGCTTTTATTCTTAAGTTTGAGAGTAGGACTAAATTTCGCAAATTCTCAGGACTTAAGTGTAAAATGGCACTCTAAGAAGCTTGATAAGTACGGCCCCTGATGGTTAAGTAGCTTCTTATCTAGTTCAAGACCTGCCCTCTGATTCCATACCGTTCTAATTTATAATTAAGATATTATGATTAAATGTATCCAATGCTTTGGTTAGATCCATAAATACTGCTGCTGCACACTGTTTACCATCTATTGCATTGGTAATTTCCTCTGTTATTTCGATTAATGCCATTGATGTTGAAATGTTAGCTCTGTATCCGTATTGATTCTCTGCGAGTAATCCACTTTTGTTTATAGATTTGTCCATTCGTTATTTGATAATTTTTCGCTAAGTAAAAAAACAGGTCTGTAGTTTGTAGAGTGGTGTTTGTCTCCAGTCTTACAAATCGAAGCAACTTTTACTATGTTTGTTTTGTCCGGGAATGTGCCTGTTTGAAATGATAGGTTACTGATATACGCCAAAGGTTTTGAAATTCCTTCGATAACTTTTTTTATAGCTTTCATATCTATTCCGTGGCAGTCAGTTGAGGTCTTGGATGTACATTTCTTTAGGGATTTTGATTATTTCCTATTTTGTCACGTTTCTGAGGAACATGGAGTTGGGGTTTCTAGCTATTGTGTTATTTAAGTCCTTAACTGACCCAGTTTTTGGAATGATTTGCTCTATATTGGTTTGAATATTGACAAAGTACTTATTAAAGCATCCTGCCACTTCTTTCATATTGTCATGTTTTGTATGTCCTTCTAAAAAGTATTGAGGGTAATCTTTTTTTAGCACCATTTGTTATAATGTTATTTAGGATTCCCCAAGTTGCTCTCATGTTGTTTTTGTTTTTATCTAGTAATTGACTGCAATATTGTTTTCTACACGTTCGTAGTATGCTAGTTAGCTTGTTCTTATACTTGTTGTACTTGTTTTCTGCCTCTACAGATCTTTGTGCTCTAAATATTTGATATAATGTATTTTTCTTGTTGCAAGCATTTTTCAGTTCTTTTGTCAGCCACGGTTGATTGTTTTTATTTTGTTTCGTAATTGTTTGCATGAACATTGTTTGTCATACAGCATCAGGAAGGTATGAAATAAATGATCATATGCTTCATTTACATCATCTTCACTGTACACATTGTCCCAACATTGTTCCCTCGGATCATTTTTAAAAATGTTCATTCTTTCCTCGGTGAAATGTTTTTTTTTTGTTTTTTGTCATCCATGTTCCTTTTCTTGTAGTTTGCTTTTGTAGTTATTGATATGCATCCAGTTCTTCTATTTTTCGAATGATCATTACCGCTGCTTGTTCTGGTGTTCCATTTATTTTATAAATATTTTGCAATTTCTGGTCCAAGTTTGCCGAATTTTTCCTTGTTTATTTTTTAAGTTATGTGCCTTCCTAGCAATGTCAGCGTTTGTTTCCGTCAAATGTTCATTTATGTACACATTTTGATCCTTCCAACTTTCTACCTGTTTTAGTAATGCCATTTTGTATTCTCTGTTTGTGAACGTCATTATTATTGTTGCTGGTATGGAGCCATCTTTCTTCCCATGTCGTGGATGACCAGCTTCGATGTTGTCCGTGTCCAGTTTTACTCCCTTTCACATTATGAATTCGGCTACCTGCTGTTCTTTTGAGCTGACCTGTAGCTCTCCGGATTCCTCTTCATTGTCGGCGGCCACCGCTCAAGCAAACGTGCAGGGCCTGAGTTGGAGTATGGTGACGATGACATCATTCATGCGAGAGAACTGTTATAATTCAGCTACTCTCTGTCAGCTCCCTCACCTGTCGATCCTTCTCGTCACTCTAGGCTCCTAGAATCCTTACCTCCTCTACCAGCTGTAAAAATCGTTGTTGTTGTATGAAAGTAGAACTGTCTCACATCGTTGTCACATCAACACCTGTAAAAGCTGAGTGACTGAGTAAACTATCTAGTAGATACAACCATGGTACTACTACACCACACCTGAAACAGTTATCAATACTAGTTATTACTTACCCATCCATTTAATCCACTATATGACCCTCTCTAGTGTGCCTCTGATTGGTTCGCCAGTGTCTGAACATGTCTGTGACCCAGACCGCTCTGGCTGCAGTGCCCTCTGCTGGTTGTTCAGGGGAGTGTGTAACTCCACGTTCAAATTTGGTCACGTTTATTTGTGCATCTGGTTTGTGGTAGGAATGTCTCATCGACACAAAAGCAAAAAAAGCGATCCACATATGCAAATTCAATACAAATACAAATACACAATCAAACATAATTATATTCAAATCTCAAAAATATATTTACAAATACATGTTTATTTATCTAAATTGATTTATTTGTATGTCACATTTTTATATCATACATTTCATTTGTATATATTTTCAAATCTCAAAAATAGATTTATAAATATGCGTTTATTTATACAAATTATTTATTTGTATATCACTTTTTTTTTTTTTTCCCAAATATTTTTATTGAATTTTACAGTTAAAATCACATTTAACAGTCATACTTTGGTCACGCAAAACCTTCATACAATCACACATCCACTCATACCCACTCACATGCACACTTGAGGAGAGAGGTGCACTTAAACTCCAACAATTCAAGGTTTACAGTATAAACATTATTAGAAAAGATACCCAGATATTGTATATATTTATCCATCCATCCCGCTCTGGCTCAGGATCAGCAGGCTATCCAGACCATAGCAAGATGGATGAACATTCCTCTGCACCAAGGATCCCCAGGAAGTGATCCCAAGATCACCTCTCGAGGGCCTTTCCACCGTTCACACTTAAAAAAGAAAAGGAAAGTCACAGAAGTTGATCAGATGTAAAACAATACAAAATAAAAAGTCACAAAAAATAAATACATAAATAAGCAAGTAAACCGTGGGAAGGCCATATCAGAAGTAACAAAAAACAAACAAACAAACAATAATGTAGGATCAATACAGAAAATAATAAAGATAATAAAAAATGAATACACCTACAAAAAAGATGACAGTTTTTTTTTTGTTTTGTTTTTTCTTAAATGTCTAAATTATGATTCAATATATGTCAGTAAAGGTTTCCAGGTTTGTTCCCATTTATTCATACTTGCAGAGTTTATAAATCGTATTCTTTCAAGAGTCATTACATTCACAAGTTCATTTATTATATCACATTTGTATTTGTACGTTTATTAATATATGCATATGTATTAATGTCATCTTAATATACTGTATATAGGTTGATGTGAGACAATTCTACTTCCATATTGTTGCTGTCTGACAACGGATGCCGTCAGGAGCTCCAAAGCTCTCCGAATCTCCTCGTTCTGCTCCACTGAGAGCGCCTTCTTTGGCCCCATGTTGGTTTGGCTGCTGTTGCTCACTTGGCCTTGCTGTCGGAGCTGCTCACGGGCCGCAGCTGGAGTCTCTCGATTGGCCCCCCTGCCGGAGTCGCTACCGGGTCGCCGTTGGTGCTTCTCGCTAGAACCCGCTGCCGTAGTCGCTGCTGTTACTTGCTTGGTCGGGCTTCCACTGTCTGTCACTCGCCGTGCCTTTGTAGGTTGAAGGCGGCCTCGCCTCCGCCACTCGCTCCGGGACCGTCACCCTCTGCTGCTAGCCCGCCTCTCGCTAGCCTCACCTCCGTCATTGTTGGTCGATCCCAAGTATCTTGCTCGCTGTGTGTGTTTTTTTTTGATTGATTGATTGATCGATTGAGACTTTTATTAGTAGATTGCACAGTACAGTACATATTCCGTACAATTGACCACTAAACGGTAACACCCGAATAAGTTTTTCAACTTGTTTAAGCCGTGAATTTAAATCAATTCATGGTGTGTGCTCTCCTTGTCCGCACCGCGATGGAGAAGTCAGCTGTTGCACCAAGAGGGATGTCGAACCAAGGGTCGGCTAGCAGCTAGCACGGTTCCGCTCTGCTAGCGTACGTAGCTTCGACCAAATCCAGTCTGAAATCCAAAAGCACCAACAATCTTGCAAGGGTCGTTCTCCAAAAAAAACTATCCGAAAATTCCGTAATCCAAACTCAAAGTGAGTAATCCAGAAAAATGTCGAGAGCTCATGGTTGTTTGGATGTTTACCGGGTTTGATGGAGATTGTTTGTTAGAGAGATTTTCAAAATGCTTAGCCCATCTTAGCGTTTGCTGCTCTATACCTGGAATATGTTTCCCTACCTTGTCCCTCACTGGCCTCTCCGGCTGGCAAAGCCTGCCTGAGAGGTTTTTGATGTTAAGTATACACCTCCCTCATGTTACCCTTAGCCTTATTAGAAAGTTTTGGTTCCAAAATCTTCAAGCCTGGTCTTTTAGATCAGTGAACCTCTGTCGTTGGCTGATTCTCCCTGCCCAGTTCCGTCTTAGCTTAAGCTTCATGTGGGCGCCCAAGAGATGATGGACTAACGCAGCATCTGCTCCCCCTCTGACACGTACATCTTCAAGAGATCTTCTGAACTTTGGTTGATCTGGTTTTCTGTTACCTGGGGCCTCGAGTATTAAGCTTGCTTACGCACAAAAACATGGCGTACGCCCTTTTCACAGCAAAGTTGAGATGTATCAAAACTAGAGATGTCCGATAATTGCTTTAAAATGTAATATCGGAAATTATCGGTATCGTTTTTTTTAGTATCAGTATCGTTTTTTTGTGGTTTTTTTTTGGTTTTTTTTATTAAATCAACATAAAAACACAAGATACACTTACTAGGGATGTCCGATAATGGCTTTTTGCCGATATCCGATATTCCGATATTGTCCAACTCTTTAATTACCGATACCGATATCAACCGATACCGATATCAACCGATATATGCAGTCGTGGAATTAACACATTACTATGCCTAATTTGGACAACCAGGTATGGTGAAGATAAGGTACTTTTTAAAAAAATTTGTAAAATAAGATAAATAAATTAAAAACATTTTCTTGAATATAAAAGAAAGTACAACAATACAAAAACAGTTACATAGAAACTAGTAATGAATGAAAATGAGTAAAATTAACTGTTAAAGGTTAGTACTATTAGTGGAGCAGCAGCACGCACAATCATGTGTGCTTACGGACTGTATCCCTTGCAGACTGTATTGATATATATTGATATATAATGTAGGAACCAGAATATTAATAACAGAAAGAAACAACCCTTTTGTGTGAATGGGTGTAAATGGGGGAGGGAGGTTTTTTGGGTTGGTGCACTAATTGTAAGTGTATCTTGTGTTTTCTATGTTGATTTAATAAAAAAAACCCAAAAAACCCCCCAAAAAACCCGATACCGATAATAAAAAAACCGATACCGATAATTTCCGATATTACATTTTAACGCATATATCGGCCGACATCTCTAACACTTACAATTAGTGCACCAACCCAAAAAACCTCCCTCCCCCATTTACACTCATTCACCTTTAACAGTTAATTTTACTCATTTTCATTCATTACTAGTTTCTATGTAACTGTTTTGACATTGTTTTACTTTCTTTTTTATTCAAGAAAATGTTTTTAATTTATTAATCTTATTTTATTTGATTCATTTTTCAAAAAAGGACCTTATCTTCACCATACCTGGTTGTCCAAATTAGGCATAATAATGTGTTAATTCCACGACTGTATATATCGGTATCGGTTGATATCGGTATCGGTAATTAAAGAGTTGGACAATATCGGAATATCGGATATCGGCAAAAAGCCATTATCGGACATCCCTAATCAAAACTGACGTTGACGTCCAAACGTGCATCGTGCTTCACGTACGCACAATTATACAGGCTGTGGATACTTTGGCCACACCGAGAGGTGGTCCTTAGGTCTTTGCCAGCATTTGATTTCAACAAAAAAACTATTGTGGCAAGGACACTAAATTCACTTTTTCTCCGGTGTACTTTTTAACGCTTCATATTCATATTCATATTTGTGAGAATGTCTATTAAATTAGGTAGTGGATTGAGTTGCCACCCATTGCTGTTACATTGTGTTTCTTTGACTCCTGCACAGTCGAGCGGGCAGCAGCCGGTGGCGGCACACTGGCACCTACGAGACAAGGAACAGTGGAGGGGGCCGACTCTATGTCACATACGGCTGTGACAGTCCCCTTCTGTGTTTTAATAATACATTGAGTAATCAAACAATAGTCAAAGTCGTTGGTATACTTTTTGATGGCATTGGCATATTTAAATGTGAAAGATCGCATCGAACCACATACTAGGACATTTAAAAAGGCCTACTGAAATGATTTTTTTTTTTTTAAACGGGAATAGCAGATCCATTCTATGTGTCATACTTGATCATTTCGCGATATTGCCATATTTTTGCTGAAAGGATTTAGTAGAGAAAATCGACGATAAAGTTCGCAACTTTTGCTCGCTGATAAAAAAAAGCCTTGCCTGTAGCGGAAGTAGCGTGACGTCACAGGAGCTAGTATTCCTCACACTTCCCCGTTGTTTACAATGGAGCGAGAGAGATTCGGACCGAGAAAGTGATGATTACCCCATTAATTTGAGCGAGGATGAAAGATTCGTAGATGAAGAACGTTACAGTGAAGGACTTGAGAGGCAGCGATGGACGTATCTTTTTTCGCTCTGACCGTAACTTAGGTACAAGCTGGCTCATTGGATTCCACACTCTCTCCTTTATCTATTGTAGATCACGGATTTGTATTTTAAACCACCTCGGATACTATATCCTCTTGAAAATGAGAGTCGAGAACGCAAAATGGACATTCAGTGCCTTTTATCTCTAAGACAATACATCGGCGAAATGCTTTAGCTACGAGCTAACGTGATAGCATCTTGCTTTAACTGCATATAGAAACAAAAGAAATAAACCCCTGACTGGAAGGATAGATAGAAAATCAACAATACTATTAAAGCGTGGACATGTAAATACACGGTTAATGCTTTCCAGGCTGGCGAAGGTTAACAATGCTGTGCTAACGACGCCATTGAAGCTAACTTAGCAACCGGACTGCACAGAGCTATGCTAAAAACATTAGCTCTCCACCTACGCCAGCCAGCCCTCATTTGCTCATCAACACCCGTGCTCACCTGCGTTCCAGCGATCGGCAGAAGGACGAAGGACTTCACCCGATGCGTTTGGCGGCCCGGAGACGTAGGAAGTCAAGGTTAAGGCGCGCGGCTAGCGCGGCTAGCGCGGCTAGCGCGGCTAGCGCGGCTTTTGATTGATTGAGACTTTTATTAGTAGGTTGCACAGTGAAGTACATATTCCGTACAATTGACCACTAAATGGTAACACCCGAATAAGTTTTTCAACTTGTTTAAGTCGGGGTCCACTTAAATTGATTCATGATACAGATATATACTATCATATATACTATCATCATAATACAGTCATCACACAAGATAATCACATTGAATTATTTACATTATTTACAATCAGGGGTGTGGAGGGGGGGGGGGGGTATGGACATCAAGTAGTGGACATAGAGAGAGAGAGAGAGAGAGAGAGAGAGAGAGAGAGAGAGAGAGAGAGAGAGAGAGAGAGAGAGAGAGAGAGAGAGATCAGAAGGCATAAGAAAAAGAAAAAGTATCTGCATTTGATTGTTTACATTTGATTATTAGCAATCCGGGGAGGGTGTTAGTTTAGAGTTGTAGCTGCCTGGAGGTGAACTTTTATTGCG
This sequence comes from Entelurus aequoreus, assembly GCF_033978785.1. NCBI lineage: Eukaryota > Metazoa > Chordata > Actinopteri > Syngnathiformes > Syngnathidae > Entelurus > Entelurus aequoreus. The sequence goes on along the minus strand of NC_084746.1, from coordinate 47,985,270 downwards.
GTTTTGAAGGAGGATAGAGATGCCCTTTCTTTTATACCTGTTGGGAGCGCATTCCACATTGATGTGGCATAGAAAGAGAATGAGTTAAGACCTTTGTTAGTTCGGAATCTGGGTTTAACGTGGTTAGTGGAGCACCCCCTGGTGTTGTGGTTATGGCGGTCATTTACGTTAAGGAAGTAGTTTGACATGTACTTCGGTATCAGGGAGGTGTAGCGGATTTTATAGACTAGGCTCAGTGCAAGTTGTTTAACTCTGTCCTCCACCTTGAGCCAGCCCACTTTAGAGAAGTGGGTAGGAGTGAGGTGGGATCTGGGGTGGAGGTCGAGAAGTAACCTGACTAGCTTGTTCTGAGATGTTTGGAGTTTAGATTTGAGGGTTTTGGAGGTGCTAGGGTACCAGGAGGTGCATGCATAATCGAAAAAGGGTTGAACGAGAGTTCCCGCCAGAATCCTCAAGGTGCTTTTGTTGACCAGAGAGGAAATTCTGTAGAGAAATCTCGTTCGTTGGTTAACCTTTTTGATTACCTTGGTTGCCATTTTGTCACAGGAAAGGTTAGCCTCTAGAATGGAACCTAGGTAGGTGACCTCATCTTTCCTGGTGATGACACTGTCACCTACTTTTATGTTGAAGCGCTACTAGCTACTAGCGCTCCAACAAAGTCCTCCTGGTTGTGTTGCTGTAGTCCGCTGCTAATACACCGATCCCACCTACAACTGTCTTCTTTGCAGCCTTCATTGTTCATTAAACAAATTGCAAAAGATGTCCAGAATACTGTGGAATTATGAAATGAAAACAGAGCTTTTTGTATAGGATTCTACGGGGTACCATAACTTGCGTTACTCTGACTTAGTCACGCGCATACGTCATTATACCGCGACGTTTCAGCCGGATATTTCCCGGGAGATTTAAAATGTCACTTTATAAGTTAACCCGGCCGTATTGGCATGTGTTGCAATGTTAAGATTTCATCATTGATATATAAACTATCAGACTGCGTGGTCGGTAGTAGTGGCTTTCAGTAGGTCTTTAAATCCAAGGGTGTCAAACTAATTTTAGATCGGGGGCCACATGGAGAAAAATCTACTCCCAAGTGGGCCGGACTGGTAAAATCACGGCACGAAAACTTAAAAATAAAGACAACTTCAGATTGTTTTCTTTGTTTAGAAATAGAACAAGCACATTCTGAAAATGTACAAATCATAATGTTGTTGGGTATTTTTACACTTACATGTTGCGGTTAATAGTATTCTATCTTTATTGGTCGTTATTTATTATTTCTGAATAAATGATGTGATAATGTTCATCAGTCAACTCATTGGTGTTCATTTTCAATCTATCAAGATAAAAAATCATATCAAAATAAAATTACAGGATGTTATTTCCTCGACTGATGTTCTAACCCAGACCTGGGCAAATTAAGGCCCGTTAAGCTTTTCAATCTGGCCCGCTGGACATTCCCAAATAATTTTTTTTAGATCTTTAAGATGGAAAGTGTGGCTGCCATTATGATGTGCAGTGATGTTTTCTAATGACCGTAAGTCTTCAACTATACAAAGTATTTCAATGGTTGGAATCTGCGCTTATGGCTGATATACCAGTTACTATGGTCATCTAATTAGTTACTATGGTAATCTACGTCACAGCAGCTCAGACGAGGCACCAAGCAGTGTGGGCGAGAAGCGTTTCCACAGACGCGGAAGGAGATTTTCACAACAAAGTTCTAAAGCTTAGTCAGATATATCAGATTGTAGGTGGGTTTATTTTGTACCCTTCGCGTTCATATTTCACTGTTTGTTGCATTTTTGTCGCGTTTCACTTGATTGTAAAATATGTCGATCGAAAGGAGGTGTGGCATTCATATTTTGTCAGTATTCAGTATTTTATCGTTCATAGAAAAATTGAAAATTCCATTACGTTTTTTAAGGCGGTCTGTCATAACGTTTTTAGCATTCAATCAGACATTATTGTGAGGTTTTGTATTAGTGTTCCTAAAAATAGATATACCGGCCCTCAGACACATTTTTTTCTCTAAACGTGGCCCCCGAGTCAAAATAATTGCCCAGGCCTGTTCTAACATCATGTGGTTTATTTTGTACATATATAGCATCATCTACAAAGATACAAGAATTGCTATTGCGACATCCAGTGGACACATTTAGAACAGCAGTTTCTTTCATTAAAAAATTTCAGGTTTGAGTTTGAGTTTGAGTTTATTTCGAACATGCAAGCATACAACATGAGGTTTATACTTAGCAAACTCATCCCGCGGGCCGGATAAAACCTGTTTGCGGGCCTGATCCGTACGTTTGACAGCCCTGCTCTAACCTGTCTAATGTATGAACACATTTTGTTGTAAATTACACAAATTATATTTATATTAGGGGTCATCAGAGTCACCCGCCTCTTCTAAAGTTTTACGAGATACAGCACTATTTTCCCGAAGTCAATTTAGGTCATGCACATAATTTTATTTTGTCATTTTAGCCTGTGTTCAGTTTTCAGAGCAGGCTTACAATCGCTCTGTCGTTCCCTGAAATCATGAACAGAAAGCACCTCCTACTGACTTGTGATTGGTCAGACCGTGCTGAGTTCAAGCACATGGCTACTCTCAATAGGATTTGCGTATTTATAAGGGGTTGGAGCCTGGGCGGGGTCTGGGCGTCCCCAGCCACGCACACGTCTGCGGTCAATTTCAAGCTGATTGCAAAGTAAAAAAGAAATGTGCGCACACTTTTAATACATTTGAATTTTTATTTGTGTACAATGTTTCTGGATTTGAACATTGGTCTATTTTTAGTAGGAAATCCATGCAACTCTTATTACATGAGGCCCCAGGTCTGGAGACACCAGGGTAGCCTTATGTATCCGTTAGTGTTGCGGCACGGAAAGCTGACAAGTCAAATACAAATCAAAACTCCAGCCCTATCTGAAGGGCAGGGCTAACATATTAAGATGCCTGATTGGAAACCCAAAACAGGTGTGCCCAGATTGCCAATCAGGGACAAGTGAGGGAGACAATAATCAGGCCAGAGAAGTGAACTAAAATAAGAGCAGTGGGGGAAAAAAAATACATACAGAAAATAAGTAATCACAAGAATAAGTCTATAACACTCATGGTTGCGAATGCACACAAGCCTCTCCACCTCTGTTTGTGACTGAGTTATGCATTAGAATTCCATCCATCCATCCATCTTCTTCCCCTTATCCGAGGTCAGGTCGCGGGGGCAGTAGCCTAATCAGGGAAGCCCAGACTTCCCTCTCCCCGGCCACTTCGTCCAGCTCCTCCCAGAGGATCCCAAGGCATTCCCAGGCCAGCCGGGAGACATAGTCTTCCCAACGTGTCCTGGGTCTTCCCAGTGGCCTCCTACCGGTCGGACGTGCCCTAAACACCTCCCTAGGGAGGCGTTCGGGTGGCATCCTGACCAGATGCCCAAACCACCATCATCTGGTTCCTCTCGATGTGGAGGAGCAGCGGCTTTACTTTGAGCTCCCCCCGGATGGCAGAGCTTCTCACCCTATCTCTAAGGGAGAGCCCCGCCACCCGGCGGAGGAAACTCATTTCGTCCGCTTGTACCCGTGATCTTGTCCTTTCGGTCATAACCCAAAGCTCATGACCATAGGTGAGGATGGGAACGTAGATCGACCGGTAAATTGAGAGCTTTGCCTTCCGGCTCAGCTCCTTCTTCACCACAACGGATCGATACAGCGTCCGCATTACTGAAGACGTTGCACGGATCCATCCGCCTGTCGATCTCACGATCCACTCTTCCCTCACTCGTGAACAAGACTCCGAGGTACTTGAACTCCTCCCCAACCCGGAGATGGCACTCCACCCGAGAACCTTGAAATTGGTACCTACAATTATACTTTGTTCAGTGTGGCCTTAATGTTATTTTGTGGTATTTAATCCTATTTACAGATCAGTGTTGGCGTTAACGCACTTTTTGTGTCTTTTAACGCATTGACATATTTTACCTATTTTATCGATTATCCCAATCCGCCGGTGTTTTGTTTAGTTTATATTTGCCGGGTCAAATTCCGTCCCCGTTTATTGCGTTTTTATTGGTCGTGGATTTTGATCCGCCGAAGGTTTTATCAAGTTTTTATCAATCACAAATATGAGTTGGGAAATGGTGTTAGATGTAAATATAAACGGAATACAATGATTTGCAAATCCTTTTCAACCCATATTCAGTTGAATATGCTACAAAGACAACATATTTGATATTCAAACTGATAAACTTTATTTTTTTTGTGCAAATAATCATTAACTTTAGAATTTGATGGCAGCAACACGTGACAAAGAAGTTGGGAAAGGTGGCAATAAATACTGATAAAGTTGAGGAATGCTCATCAAACACTTATTTGGAACATCCCACAGGTGAGCAGGCAAATTGGGAACAGGTGGGTGCCATGATTGGGTATAAAGGTAGATTCCATGAAATGCTCAGTCATTCACAAACAAGGATGGGGCGAGGGTCACCACTTTGTCAACAAATGCCTGAGCAAATTGTTGAACAGTTTAAGAAAAACCTTTCTCAACCAGCTATTGCAAGGAATTTAGGGATTTCACCATCTACGCTCCGTAATATCATCAAAGGGTTCAGAGAATCTGGAGAAATCACTGCACGTAAGCAGCTAAGCCCGTGACCTTCCATCCCTCAGGCTGTACTGCATCAACAAGCGACATCAGTGTGTAAAGGATATCACCACATGGGCTCAGGAACACTTCAGAAACCCACTGTCAGTAACTACAGTTGGTCGCTACATCTGTAAGTGCAAGTTAAAACTCTCCTATGCAAGGCGAAAACCGTTTATCAACAACACCCAGAAACGCCGTCGGCTTCGCTGGGCCTGAGGTCAACTAAGATGGACTGATACAAAGTGGAAAAGTGTTCTGTGGTCTGACGAGTCCACATTTCAAATTGTTTTTGGAAACTGTGGATGTCGTTTCCTCCGGACCAAAGAGGAAAAGAACCATCCGGATTGTTATAGGTGCAAAGTTGAAAAGCCAGCATGTGTGATGGTATGGGGGTGTATTAGTGCCCAAGACATGGGTAACTTACACATCTGTGAAGGCACCATTAATGCTGAAAGGTACATACAGGTTTTGGAGCAACATATGTTGCCATCCAAGCAACGTTACCATGGACGCCCCTGCTTATTTCAACAAGACAATGCCAAGCCACGTGTTACATCAACGTGGCTTCGTAGTAAAAGAGTGCGGGTACTAGACTGGCCTGCCTGTAGTCCAGACCTGTCTCACGCTGAAAATGTGTGGTGCATTATGAAGCCTAAAATAGCACAAGGGAGACCCCCGGACTGTTGAACAACTTAAGCTGTACATCAAGCAAGAATGGGAAAGAATTCCACCTGAGAAGCTTCAAAAATGTGTCTCCTCAGTTCCCAAATGTTTACTGAGTGTTGTTAAAAGGAAAGGCCATGTAACACAGTGGTGAACATGCCCTTTCCCAACTACTTTGGCACGTGTTGCAGCCATGAAATTCTAAGTTAATTATTATTTGCAAAAAAATAAAAAAGTTTATGAGTTTGAACATCAAATATGTTGTCTTTGTAGTGCATTCAACTGAATATGGGTTGAAAAGGATTTGCAAATCATTGTATTCCGTTTATATTTACATCTAACACAATTTCCCAACTCATATGGAAACGGGGTTTGTACTTTTAACTTCATCCTGTGCCATGTCTCCAGTAAATGAGTAGTTTTAGTCTTCATGAGTCCATGGAAACTTCACTTTTTATCTCCCGCTGAGGCGATATCGTTAGAGGATGGAAGTTACAAAAAGGCCTAAGAAAAAGCCAAATGCCCCGAAGGGAGCTCTTGTCGGTGTGTGACGTTTGTCATGTAAGCGTTTCATAATCTGAACCTGGTATGACACTTTACCTCAAAATCCTGCCTGAATTGAATTTGACTGTCTGTAGATATGACACAAGGTGGAGTGTTGACAGGGTTCCAATTTTAAATAAAGCTGGTTGTGTGTGTGTGTGTGTGTGTGTGTGTGTGTGTGTGTGTGTGTGTGTGTGTGTGTCGTGTGTGTGTGTGTGTGTGTGTGTGTGTGTGCGAGCACGCAAGTGTGTGTGCAAGTGTGTGTGCAAGTGTGCGCCCTCTGAGCGGCGACACATCTGCAACTGAAAGCAACACGGCGGCGATAGCGAGGCGGGAATGTCACCGGGGATAAGAGCCCAATCCGGCAATAAAAGGCCCGGGCGGAGGTTGGGATGAAAGGATGAGGTCTAACACGGGGCCGCCCAGCGTCAGCCAGCTCTGCGCCCAGCTCAGAACCTGCCGCTCTTCTGTTGCTCATAAACGCCAAGGTATAAGCTGCCAGCCGGCGAAGGAGAAGATGTCAAGAGAAGACAAATGGACTCGTTCTTTCCTCTCTGGCTGAGGAGAGTGCTGGGCATGGGCGAGCTCTCACATGGGTCCTAATGGCGGCCGTGTCTCTTTTGACCTGCCCCCGCTCGCCGTCGGTGTCTGAGGACTCGTGCTCGCACTCAGCCAACACAGTAAACATGTTGCCTCTGCCATGCACCCTTGCACCACCTTCACCATCTGCTACGGCTCCATGAAGAATTAGCTCGTGTTTGCTCCGGCGGAACAGCGCCCTCTGTCTCCAAAGCTCTGCAATGGACGTCCAATGTGTGTGTGTGTGTGTGTGTGTGTGTGTGTGTGTGTGTGTGTGTGTGTGTGTGTGTGTGTGTGTGTGTGTGTGTGTGTGTGTGTGTGTGTGTGTGTGTGTGTGTGTGTGTGTGTGTGTGTGTGTGTGTGTGTGTGTGTGTACTTCACCAAGCCCAAAAACAAATCACACATTGATTTTGTACTTTAGTGCAGATCCAGATCAACGTTGTGTCACATTGCAAGACAACATGGCTTTTATCCCCATCATGAGCAAAAGTGCAAAGTTAGATATTTGTAGTTAATTTAGTACTTAATTAGTCAGGTAGACAGTTAGTTAGGTAGGTAGTTTGATACTTAGTTAGATAAGTAATTAGGTAGTAGTTTTGTCCCGATACCAATGTTATTTCGATACTTTTCTAAATAAAGGGGACCACAAAAAGGCATTGTTGGCTTTATTTGAACAAAAAAATCCCAGGGTACATTAAACATATGTTTCTTATTGCAATTTAGTCCTAAAATAAAATAGTGAACATACAAGACAACTTGTCTTTTAGTAGTAAGTAAGCAAACAAAGGCTCCTAATTTAGTCTGCTGACGTATGCAGTAACATATTGTGTCATTTTCCATTCTATTATTTTGTCAACATTATTAAGGACAAGTGGTAGAAAATGCATTATTAATCTACTTGTTCATTTACTGTTAATATCTGCTTACTGTATGTTTCGGACTATAAGTCGCAGTTTTTTTTTCATAATTTGGCCGGGGGTGCGACTTATACTCAGGAGCGACTTATGTGTGAAATTATTAACACATTACCGTAAAATATTAAATAATATTATTTAGCTCATTCACGTAAGAGACTAGACGTATAAGATTTCATGGGATTTAGCGATTAGGAGTGACAGATTGTTTGGTAAACGTATAGCATGTTCTATATGTTATAGTTATTTGAATGACTCTTACCATAATATGTTACGTTAACATACCAGGCACCTTCTCAGTTGGTTATTTATGCCTCATACAACGTACACTTATTCAGCCTGTTGTTCACTATTCTTTATTTATTTTAAATTGCCTTTCAAATGTCTATTCTTGGTGTTGGGTTTTAACAAATACATTTCCCCCAAAAATGCGACTTATACTCCAGTGCGACTTATATATGTTTTTTTCATTCTTTATTATGCATTTTAGGCAGGTGCGACTTATACTCCGAAAAATACGGTACTTTCTCTTTTAACATGTTCTATCTACACTTCTGTTAAAGGCCTACTGAAAGCCACTACTTCCGACTACGCAGTCTGATAGTTTATATATCAATGATGAAATCTTAACATTGCAACACATGCCAATACGGTTAACGGTTAACTTATAAAGTGCAATTTTAAATTTCCCGCTAAACTTCTGGTTGAAAACGTCTATGTATGGTGACGTATGCGCGTGACGTCAATCGTTGAAACGGAAGTATTCGGACCCATTGGATCCAATACAAAAAGCTCTGTTTTCATCTCAAAATTCCACAGTATTCTGGACATCTGTGTTGGTGAATCTTTTGCAATTTGTTTAATGAACAATGAAGACTGCAAAGAAGAAAGTTGTAGGTGGGATCGGTGTATTAGCGGCTGGCTGCAGCAACACAACCAGGAGGACTTTGAGATGGATAGCAGACGCGCTATCCGCCGACCTCACCTTGACTTCCTCCGCCTCCGGGCCGCCGACCGCATCTAGGATCGTCGCTCCGTCGATCGCTGGAACGCAGGTAAACACGGGTGTTGATGAGCAGATGAGGGCTGGCGTAGGTGGATAGCTAATGTTTTTAGCATAGCTCTGTGAGGTTCTGTTGCTAAGTTAGCTTCAATGGCGTCGTTAGCAACAGCATTGTTAAGCTTCGCCAAGCTGGAAAGCATTAACCGTGTCGTTACATGTCCATGGTTTAATAGTATTGTTGATTTTTTGTCTATCCTTCCAGTCAGGGGTTTATTTCTTTTGTTTCTATCTGCATTTAAGCCCGATGCTATCACGTTAGCTCCGTAGCTAAAGAGTTCGCCGATGTATTGTCGTGGAGATAAAAGTCACTGTGAATGTCCAGTTCGCGTTCTCGATTCTCATTTTCAAGAGGATATAGTATCCGAGGTGGTTTAAAAGACAAATCCGTGATCCACAATAGAAAAAGGAGAGAGTGTGGAATCCAATGAGCCAGCTTGTACCTAAGTTACGGTCAGAGCGAAAAAAAGTTGCGTCCTGTACTGCACTCTAGTCCTTCACTCTCACGTTCCTCATCCACAAATCTTTCATCCTGGCTCAAATTAATGGGGTAATCGTCGCTTTCTCGGTCCGAATCGCTCTCGCTGCTGGTGTAAACAATGGGGAAATGTGAGGAGCCTTTCAACCTGTGACGTCACGCTACTTCCGGTACAGGCAAGGCCTTTTTTTATCAGCGACCAAAAGTTGCGAACTTTATCGTCGATGTTCTCTACTAAATCCTTTCAGCAAAAATATGGCAATATCGCAAAATGATCAAGTATGACACATAGAATGGATCTGCTATTTAAATAAATTGAAAAATAATTCCAGTAGACTAATAATAATCACTTATTCTTCTGCACTGTCCATCACATCATTGCACGTAGTCCTGCTGTAGTCAAAAATGCACCTTTTTTTACTGTTGTCAGCCTGCGGTCACCTCACACAAGCTGGATTTTGACGTCCAGAAAGACTCCTATCAAGATTTTTTGCTCATTATAATGGCCCCTACGGCAGGGGTCACCAACCTTTTTGAAACCAAGAGCTACTTCTTGGGTACTGATTAATGCGAAGGGCTACCAGTTTGATACACACTTAAATAAATTGCCAGAAATAGCCAATTTGCTCAATTTACCTTTAACTTTATGTTATTATTAATAATTAATGATATTTATCTTTGTGGAAACACTGATCATATTAATTATTTCTCACAATAAATATATATAGAAACAGATAAATATCAATATGCAACACTTTATTTTCATATTTTCTCTAAGTGCACATTTTTCAAATTGAACATTTTCAAATGATCACTTCTAAGACAGTCTTGTGAAATCACAATATCCCATTTTAACTAGCTAGCCACTAGCATTTTTTAACAAATCATGAATTACTTTGCACCATGTTTGTACAAATAATAACTCATGTAAAATACAAAAGTCAACACTCAAATTTTTAAATAAATCATGTCACACTTTGAACTGGACACCAAATCTGCTATCTGTTTCTTTGTCAGTTAGTGAAGACCAAGTCTTTAGAATATTTTCTTGGACTTTCAAATTCTATTTGAGTTTTGTCTCTCTTAGAATTAAAAATGTAGAGCAAAGCGAGACCAGCTTGCTAGTAAATAAATACAATTTAAAAAATAGAGGCAGCTCACTGGTAAGTGCTGCTATTTGAGCTATTTTTTAGAACAGGCCAGCGGGCTACTCATCAGGGGCCGTACTTATCAAGCTTCTTAGAGTGCCATTTTACACTTAAGTCCTGAGAATTTGCGAAATTTAGTCCTACTCTCAAACTTAAGAATAAAAGCTTTTTATCAACGTTCTTAAGTCTAAGAATCACTCCTACTCTCCACGATATTTAAGAGACCTTCAGAGGTGTCTTAAGTGGTTAGGAGTTGCCAGCAGGGGATGGCACTGAGGCGAGAGAGACGTGCGCGAACATTCAGGGAGCGGAACGATGTTCTGGATTTGTTTGATGACGAGCAGCTGATCAAACGGTATCGTTTAGACAGAGCGGGTATTATTTTTGTCACAGATTTAATACTTTTCGATTCCATGTTGATTTCTGCATGTGGCTGCAGTGGGCTAGTATATATAGAGCCACCCACACCAGTTTCAAATTAGTTGCCTAATTAATGAATTGGAAAGAAAATGTTATGACAGTAGCGTATGTGTGTGGCCGTGAGGTGAGTGACGTCAGTGAGTGTGTGGGCGAGAGAAGAGAGGGAGCGGTAGCGTGAGTGCCGGCGGGGACTAGTTTGTTTTGTATTATTTTGTAGTTTATTGTCAAAATATACACTCCCATTGTCCACTTAAATATTTCCAAGATATTTCTTTATTCTTAGACAACGGATTCCCTTCCGTGATTGGTCATTTCTATGGACACAGAAATGACGTCACCTAAAATTGCGTTTACGGCACATAGTAATGTCGTAATTCAGCTCTGAGTGTGACACTTAAGATTCAGTCCTACACTTCGCTGAAAGTGTGAGTAAGACGCTTGATAACTAACTTTTAAGTGCAGCTTTCAGCGAAGAATTTATTTACTCTTAAGTCAACTCTTAGCAGACTTCTTAGGAGTAATTCTGAGAAGCTTGATAAGTACGGCCCCTGGTCCTTACGGGCTACCTGGTGCCCGCGGGCACCGCATTGGTGACCCCTGCCCTACGGTAATGAGTGATGGCGCCACCTGTTGCTGTGGCATATCCTTGACGGACTGTGCCTACAGATGAGTTTTTAACTCCGCTCCCGGCGTGGCCGCGCCCTCATTTTTTTTTTACCGCGGAGCGTTGAGGAGAAAATAGCTTTTGTTGGTGTGCACCGAGCATAAATCCCATTTGTTTGCAGCGATTGGTCTTTTGGATGTCGGCGTCAGGAACGGCGGCACAATGCGCTGATATGATAGCGTTTGTAGACGGGAACAAATGGCAGGTATGCTTTGTAATGTGTGCTGATGCTTCGGCAGCGTTTGCGGTAATTATGGATGGGAATGAATCAAAAGAATGGACCGGGGGACACAAAGACCAGGAGGAGGGGCGGGGGGAGCGGTAGAGCCGCCTGCCTGAGGACAGATTATCTATTCTTTCTCTTACAGCTGAAATAAAGTCGATAGAAACGAAGAAAGAAAGCTGGAGCGATCGCTGCCTCTTCAACAAAATTGGATTCTCTCTCTTTTTTTTTTTTTTATATCCAGAGGCGCCGAAATTAGAGAAAGCCCGCTTTCCTTTTTTTTGTTTGTTTGTCTTCCACCCGCAGAGGTGTTGGTATTATTACGCCTCAGGGGAACTACTTTCTCTCCGAAGGGCCAGAAGAAAGCCACGCCCCCTGACATTAACGCGGCTTTCATTTGTTCAAGCGGGGCCTTTAAGCGCCAATGACAAGTAGCCAAAGACGGAGCTTTGATGAGCGATGGCGTGCTCCACGCTTCGCCCGGCTGTCCTCACACGACCACACAGCCATTCGTCATTGTCACACACACACACACAAACACACACACCTTGGTGACGGACAGTTGATCATCTCACACACTCATTATCGTCCCACTGTGGGTCAACTTGTTATTATCACTTGGTGTGTGTGTGTTTTAGGGTTGTACGGTATACCGGTATTAGTATAGTACCACGATACTAATAAATCATATTCGGTACTATACCGCCTCTAAAAAGTACCGGTCCCCCACCCGTCGTAGGAACAAATTTTGGCTAGATAACTAAAGATAAAGGTGACGTAATCATAATATTGGATGTTAGTGGTCTATAGTTGGCAAATACACACTGCAAAAAGTCAGTGTTCAAAAACAAGAAGAAAAAAAATACAAAAATTAGGAGTACCGTATTTCCTTGAATAGCCGCCGGGGCGCTAATTAATTTAAAACCTCTTCTCACTCCTGCGTTTACCAAAAGCATGCGGGATTGGCAAGCATGCGCTAATTATTTTAAAACCTCTTCTCACTCCTGCGTTTACCAAAAGCATGCGGGATTGGCAAGCATGCGCTAATTATTTTAAAACCTCTTCTCACTCCGGCGCTTACCTTATCATGAAAAGCACATTTAATAAAAAAAAAAACGTTATTATGGTCTTACTTTTAGGTATAAATGAGTCCATGCGCAGCTTCTATAGAAGTATTCCTTATCTTTCTTCAGTTTTAAAAGTCCCTCTGTTTCGATGGAGATCTTCCTTTAATTATTACCTCCTGCTTCGATTGAAAGTCCAGTTTAGAAAACGGTTTTATTTTAGATATGTAATCCTCCATGGTAAAAGTGGAAGCAAACAATGGCTGCTCACTCTTGCTGCTGTTGTCTTCTTCTGCAGCACCGGTCTTCTGCAGTACCAGCAGTCGCAAGAAGGATCACTAGCGCCCTCTACCACCAGGAGGCGGAAGTCATTTAATGACTCATATTTGACCCGGCGGAAGTGCCAAGCATGCGCTAATTATTTTGCGAAACGAGTTTGACCCGGCTGTAATTCTAGGCAGGCGAATACTATATTCCCGGCGGCAATTCAAGGAAATACGGTATTTTATTTGAACTAAGCAAAATTATCTGCCAATAGAACAAGAAAATGTAGCTTGTCAAAAGACTTTATAAAACAAGTAAAATTAGCTAACCTCATTGAACCCAAAAATACCTTAAAATACGTTAGGGCTGCTACAACTAATCGATTGAATCAATTAAAATTAGAGATGCTAAAATGTAATATTGAAAATTATCGGTATCGTTTTTTTTATTATCGGTATCGTTTTTTTTTGTGTTTTAAAAAATTTTTTTTTAATTAAATCAACATAAAAAACACAAGATACACTTACAATTAGTGCACCAACCCAAAAAAAACTCCCTCCCCCATTTACACTCATTCACACAAAAGGGTTGTTTCTTTCTGTTATTAATATTCTGGTTCCTACATTATATATCAATATATATCAATACAGTCTGCAAGGGATACAGTCCGTAAGCACACATGATTGTGCGTGCTGCTGCTCCACTAATAATACTAACCTTTAACAGTTAATTTTACAAATTTTCATTCATTACTAGTTTCTATGTAACTGTTTTTATATTGTTGTACTTTCTTTTTTATTCAAGAAAATGTTTTTAATTTATTTATCTTATTTAATATTTTTTAAAAAAAAAGGACCTTATCCTCACCATACCTGGTTGTTTAAATTAGGCATAATAATGTGTTAATTACACGACTGTATATATCGGTATCAGTAATTAAGAAATGGACAATATCGGAATATCGGATATCGGCAAAAAGCCATTATCGGACATCCCTAATTAAAATCGATTATAAAAATAGTTGGTGATTAATTTTAGTCATTGATTCGTTGGATCTACGCTATGCGCATGCGCAGAGGCTCCTTTTTTTTTTTTTTTAAATAAACCTTTATTTATAAACTGCAACATTTACAAACAGCTGAGAAACAATAATCAAAATAAGTATGGTGCCAGTATGCTGTTTTTTTCCCAAAAAAATACTGGAAAGGATAGAAATGTAATTTGTCTCTTTTGCCCAATTATTAATCGATTAATCGAAGTAATAATCAATAGATTAATCGATTACCAAATCTGTTGTTAGTTGCAGCCCTAAAATAAGTATATTCTCACTAATAACAAGTGCAATTTTCTTGGTAGAAAAAAAAAAGAGACCTTTTCGCTCAATATGTTGAAAAATATTCTTAAATTAAGTAAATGCTAGTGCCATTTTCTTGACATAATGATATGCGCTTGGCATCATGATTTTTTTTTTCATACTTGAAGAAGTAAGAAGTTATTACTTTAAAAAAGTAGTTTTATACTTGTGTTGATTGATTGAAACTTGTATTAGTAGATTGCACAGTACAGTACATATTCCGTACAATTGACCACTAAATGGTTTTTCAACTAGTTTAAGTCGGGGTCCAAGTTAATCAATTCATGGTATCATGAATGAGTGTTGATGACACAGCTTTGCATCAGTTGATATTCTAGTTTAAAGCATGTTTTACTCAATATAGGTCATAAAATCTCAGCAACAATTAGGGTGGTCCCAAAAATTTACTGTGTGTCGGTTTTAAAAGGGCCCCCCCTCTGGTCAACATATAAAATAACAAGTGAGCGTAAGAAATTGAAATGTGCCTCCTTTGGACAAAATGTATTAAAAAAATAAATAAAAAAATATGTACATAGAGACATACTGTAATATCTTAAATTAAATAATGAAAATTAAAAAACAATTACAAACAAAAACATTGAAATGAACTAAAAGCAGTCTTTTCTCACAGTTTGTCAACTTTTTTCTTATAAAATTGGGAACAATTTCTCATATTTTTTCTGTTTCTGTAATATTGCAATATTTTCTTGTAAAATTATGACTGTTTTAACGTAAAATTACTACCCTTTAATGTATAAAATGGTGACATTTGTCATATAAAATTCCGACTTGTATCGCAATATCGCCAATTGTTTTGTTGTTCTTGTAAAATAGTGACATTTTTTGAGTAAAATTATGACCTTTGTCGTAATTCCGATGATTAATAATATATTGCCAAAATGTTAAAGTTTTCTTATAAAATTGCGACTTTTGTCGAGTAAAACTACGACTCTTTTCACAAAATTGCCAAAATGTTAAGTTTTTCTTGTGAAATTGTCACCTTTTTCTTGTGAAATTCCAACTCATTTTTCACAACAAGCTTTTTTATACTTGCATAGTATGTATATATTATTAATGTTGTAAATACAAATCTTTATACCGTATTTCCTTGAATAGCAGCCGGGGCGCTAATTAATTTAAAACCTCTTCTCACTCCTGCGCTTACCGAAAGCATGCGGAATGGGCAAGCGTGCGCTAATTATTTTAAAACCTCTTCTCACTCCGGCGCTTACCTTATCATGAGAAGCAGATTTAATAAAAAAAAACGTTGTTACGGTCTTACCTTTACTTATAAATGAGTCCATGTGCAGCTGCTTCTCATCAAAAGCAGTCTTCCTTATCTTTCTTCAGTTTTAAAAGTCTCTCTGTCTCGATGGAGATATTCCTTTAATTATTACCTCCTGCTTCGATTGAAAGTCCAGTTTAGAAAACTGTTTTATTTTAGATATGTAATCCTCCATGTTAAAAGTGCAAGCAAACGATCGCTGCTCACGCTTGCTGCTTGTTGTCTTCTTCTGCAGCACCGGGTCTTCTGCAGTACCAGCAGTCGCAAGAAGGATCACTAGCGCCCTCTACCACCAGGAGGCGGGAGTCATTTAATGACTCATATTTGACCCTGCGGAAGTGCCAAGCACGCGCTAATTATTTTGCGAAACGAGTTTGACGAATACTATATTCCCCGGCGGCAATTCAAGGAAATACGTTATGTCTAGAAAGGGTGGTCTTCAAGAGGGAGGCATTTTTCGGAGGTCTCAAGAAGGTAACAAATACAAGAATGTGCGTGTGTGAAGTGAGATAGTGTGTGTTGCCACTCAACTGTGGGGACATGTTGTCTTTTTGGGGGACATTTTGGATGAAATGCGAGGATGAGCTTCTCGCACTATTAGAGTGTGTGTGTGTGTGTGTGTGTGTGTGTACGCATGTGTGTGTGTGTGTTACTGTAATACTTGCTGGGAGGACATGTTGGTTAATATGCAAGGACGAGCTCCTCTCAAAGTAATAGACATTGTTTTCGTGTGTGTGTTTGTGAGAGTGTGTGTGTGTGTGTGTGTGTGTGTTTGAAGGATGAAGGCTGCACAGAGGAGAGGAGATGAGAGGAATTAAAGAAAGACGAAGAGACAAGGTGGCTTTTCAGCTGAGGAGATGGGGGTCAGGAGTGGGGATCAAAGTGGGAGTGGGGGGGCAGTTTCCATAAAGAGGGAGAGTGGGGAGCGCAACAGGAGAGGAGTTAGAGACGCTGGGAAGGCTGATGAAATGGAGGCAGAAATCCGGAAAGCGGATTTAGATAGCAAGATGGAATATGGGGAAGTGTGTGCGTGAGAGTGGGTGTCAGTGAGAGGCGAAGTGGAAGGCGGCGAGAGTGGGGGGGAAGAAAAAAAAAAGGGGAGTGGTAATTGAGAAGAATGAAAGGCTAAGAGCTGTGAAGAGTGTATTAGTTGTACTGCGTGAGAGAGCCATGGATCATTTAGTGACATCCATCTGTTGCGTTGAGGATAATGGGGATTTATGGCACCATTTGAGGCCAAAATGGCGGAATTATCCGACCACGCTGTCATAACGTGGGCAAAGTGTATCGCCCGGCCTCTTGTCTGTGTGCAGCCGTGTCGTGTTAGATGATGAAGGAATGTTTTTTTATAAATGTCGCCGGGGGTTCACATTTATCCTCCCGCTCAGTTATTTGCTGTTGTGCACCCATAGGTGGAGGAAAATATGTGGCACCACCCCACTCTCCCCCGCCACTATAAATGGAATCATTTGTCTTTAAAAATGTTACAGGTGCACTAGGGTTGTACGGTATACCGGTGTTAGTATAGCACCGCGATACTAATGAATCATTTTCGGTACGATACCGTCTCTGGCATTGCTGGTTTTACGAGCAGAGGAGCATGTTCGGCAGCGCACAATCACAGAGTACTTATAAGCAGACACAGTGTGTAGACCAGGGGTCACCAACGCGGTGCCCGCGGGCACCAGGTAGCCCGTAAGGACCAGATGAGTAGCCCGCTGGCCTGTTCTAAAAATAGCTCAAATAGCAGCACTTACCAGTGAGCTGCCTCTATTTTTTGAATTTTATTTATTTACTAGCAAGCTGGTCTCGCTTTGCCCGACATTTTTAATTCTAAGAGAGACAAAACTCAAATACAATTTGAAAATCCAAGAAAATATTTGAAAGACTTGGTCTTCACTTGTTTAAATAAATTCATTATTTTTTTTACTTTGCTTCTTATAACTTTCAGAAAGACAATTTTAGAGAAAAAATACAACCTTAGAAATGATTTTAGGATTTTTAAACACATATACCTTTTTACCTTTTAAATTCCTTCCTCTTCTTTCCTGACAATTTAAATCAATGTTCAGGTAAAAAAAAAAATCTATTGTAAAGAATAATAAATACATTTTAATTTAATTCTTCGTTTTAGCTTCTGTTTTTTCGACGAACAATATTTGTGAAATATTTCTTCAAACTTATTATGATTAAAATTCAAAAAAAATATTCTGGCAAATCTACAAAATCTGTAGAATCAAATTTAAATCTTATTTCAAAGTCTTTTGAATCTATTTTAAAGTTTTTGTTCTGGAAAATCTAGAAGAAATAACGATTTGTCTTTGTTAGAAATATAGCTTGGTCCAATTTGTTATATATTCTAACAAAGTGTAGACTGGATTTTAACCTATTTAAAACATGTCATCAAAATTCTAAAATTAATCTTAATCAGGAAAAATTACTAATGATGTTCCATAAATTCTTTTTTTAAGTTTTTCTCTTCTTTTTTTCGGTTGAATTTTGAATTTTAAAGAGTCGAAATTGAAGATAAACTATGTTTCAAAATTTAACTGTCATTTTTTTCATGTTTTCTCCTCTTTTAAACCGTTCAATTAAGTGTAAATATCATTAAGTATTAATAATAACATAGAGTTAAAGGTAAATTGAGCAAATTGGCTATTTCTGGCAATTTATTTAAGTGTGTATCAAACTGGTAGCCCTTCGCATTAATCAGTACCCAAGAAGTAGCTCTTGCTTTCAAAAAGGTTGGTGACCGCTGGTGTCGACAGAAAAGGGAGAATGGCCGCATTTTGGCTTAAAAACTAAAGATAAAGGTGACGTTATAACACCGAAACGCCCTCGGGAAGAGGTGCTTTAAGACAGTGTTTTAGCTACTTCTAAATCACTAATCCTGGTCTCCATGGCGACAAATAAAGTATGTTTCTTACAAGTATCATCCCTGCAGGACGAGGAATAGGTAAAAATGCTTCACTACACACCGTAGCTCACCGGCATCAAAATGTAAACAAAGGATCTACACCTAACATCCACTGTAATGATATCAAGTACAGGCACGTTTCTAGTCGATACTATGATTACGTCGATATGTTTTGGCATTGCAACATCTTCTTTCGTTTTTTTAAAAATCTCTCATAGGATGCCACCTGTGCAACAAATCCAGTCGGGAAATTTCCTCGCTCCTAAATATTCCAAAGTCAACTGTCTGCTTTATTGTAAGAAAATGGAAGAGTTTGGGAACAACAGCAACTCAGCCATGAAGTAAACTGACAGAGATGCAGTGGTGTAAAGCACGTCGCCACTGATGAGTCACGCTTTTCCATCTGACAATCTGATGGACGAGTCTGGGTTTGGAGGTTGCCAGGAGACCGCTACATTTCGGACTGCATTGTGCCGAGGGTGAAATTTGGTGGAGGAGGAATTATGGTGTGGGGTTGGTTTTTCAGGAGTTGGGGTTAGCCCCTTAGTTTCAGTGATTTGGAGCGGGCGCCTTCCTCTTCCAACATGACTGTGCACAAAGCAAGGTCCATAAAGACATGGATGAGTCTGGTGTGGATGAACTTGACTGGCCTGCACAGAGTCCTGACCTGAACTGATGAATTAGAGCGGAGACTGAGAGCCAGGCCTTCTCGACCAACATCAGTGTGTGACCTCACCAATGCGCTTTTGGAAGAATGGTGGAAAATTCCTATAAACACACTCCGCAACCTTGTGGACAGCCTTCCCGGAAGAGTTGAAGCTGTAATAGCTGCAAAAGGTGAACCGACATCATATTGAACCCTATGGGTTAGGAATGGGATGGCACTTCAAGTTTATATGTGAGTCAAGGCAGGTGGCCAAATACTTTTGGCATTATAGTGTATTTTAGCGAGGGAGGCAAACATCAAATTAGTGTTTTATTATTTAGCTGAAGGACTATAAACATTTTACACACAATAAAACCATAACAATAATGACTTTTAAATATTTAAAGCTACAAATCTTCTCCCCTAAAGGCTTGAATTGTGTTGTTGATAATCTCTTCACTTCTTTACCAAGCTTCATCTCCGCCTGTGGGTCAAAGTATTCACGCTGCGTCATGTGGTTTTGAAATATCCAAAAAGGGAAAACCACAATTGGAGTAAAGAGAAAATACAAGTCTTAACAATTTCCTCTATGTTTAAGGTCAAAAAGTGACTCGGTTTTTGTTATGCTTTGTAACTAAAAAAAAGTGAGAATCAATCTGGACTCCTACTGGTCAAATACTGTATCTTCTTTCTGACCTCGTGCTCGATCAGGACGACTGAGCTCCTGTACTCCTGAATAGAATAAATACAACTTCCAGATGCAAATTGAAACGCAGCTTCCTGCTGTGGGAATGTGGTATTTAGGAAGCCGGCTTGTAATCACGCAGGCAAAATGATATCTGCAGTATGGAGTAAAAATAAGTGTTCTTTAACTCCGTGTTTAGACCAGCAGCGATGTTCTCATGCTAATCCGCTAACGTGATAATTAGCCAAAGAGATGACCTCATATCATTGAGTTAAAACATTTTTTAATCCCTTTTAATTTAAAAGTGGCGACGGTTTGGCTCATTATTAAGAAACATAACAGTTTGTACACTTTGTTGTCTAAAAGCCAAGTAGAACCACCAGCCTACTTCTTTTTTTTCCTTTTTTTAACATGAAAGTGTTTTCCCCGCAAGGGATTTACTTGAAAAATACAGCTAATGTTTAAAAAAAACAAACATATCATTGGCATAAATTAATTTGATTTAAAAACAACAGCACTTCTCTGATAATTACTCAGTTCACTTGCACTATATTATATTAAGTTAAAGTAAAGTAAAGGCGAAATTATCCTCTGCATTTGACCCATCACCCTTGATCACCCGCTGGGATGTGAGGGGAGCAGTGGGCAGCAGCGGTGGCCGCGCCCGGGCATCATTTTTGGTGATTTAACCCCCAATTCCATCCCTTGATGCTGAGTGCCAAGCAGGGCGGTAATGGGTCCCATTTTTATAGTCTTTGGTATGACTCGGCCGGGGTTTGAACTCACAACCTACCCATCTCAGGGCGGACACTCTAACCACTAGGCCACTGAGTAGGTGATACGGATACACATTTTTCACTTTCGATACGGAGCCTTGAGTATTGGTTGATACCAATATTGATCCAATACAATAACAGCACGAATCATACATACTTTGATTAGTTTGTAGTGTAGAATTTTGGAAAAGTATTGATCAAATAGAATTAGTCCCAACAGAGAACAATGGTAGATATGAAAAAGACTAACCTATTTATTATTAACCATCTGGAAGGGATTTATGCTCAGGGCAATCTGACATTGGCTCATAACATGCAACACTAGATATTTCAAACCTTCTTTTGATATAATGTTGATGTTATTGCTTACAGCTTATGAAAACCTTAAACTGAAACTATTTTTCTTTTTTAATCTGTAAGCCATAATCATCTGAGTTGTATTAAATAGATGCATGACATATGTTGCTTTGCATGTAATGAGTTAAAATCTCATATTCGTTTCACACTTTACGTTGAATTGCTGACGGTAGAGGTTGCCCTCTAGTGGGTTCTTCAGACCACCACACACTGCCAGGAAGTCAGGGTATAACACTGTTTTATTTTGTTGAAACAAAGTGCGAGCCTTTTGCTTTCCAGCAACAAGTCTTTTTCTGCGTCTGCTCAGCGGCACCTCCAACTCCCAACTACTCGTCTCATCACGGCTGCTGCTAATAAAGGCGACAGGTGATTAGATAACAAGGCCCACCTGGGCCATCTACGCACCTGTCGCTGTCTTCGAGGCCGGTCCTGGCACACCGCGTTCCGCTGCAGGCCCGCAGGCCACGCCCCCCTCCACACTGACATAAATGGACTTTTATACCATATTCTCATTTTATGAGTTCCACCTGTATAATATAATGACTGAGCGAAAATGTGGTTGGAGTAAAATAATCAACTTTTCTTTGACTACAATTGAGCATTCACCTAACGAAGAAGCATCTGAGTGGCAAATTGTTGTAAGCTTTTGACCACAAACTTAGTCACTGCTCGGTGACGGTGACATTCGTCGTTCCAGGCCGAATGGTACTCTTACCTGGCGCGGTGAAAGGTAGCTGCAGACGTGAACTGGAGATATTAGTGCCAAACCAGTCAGAATATGTTTCCTCATGCTCATCTGAATGAGAAGGCATTCATTTCAATTTAACAGGTAGTAACGCTAATATTAGTACCTGTTGTATTTACGTCAGATGGCTGCTACTGCCTGGTTCAAAAACGCGACATTTATTGCATGCTGTATGTGCTCCAACTAGAGATGTCCGATAATGGCTTTTTTGCCAATATCCGATATTCCGATATCGTCCGACTCTTAATTACCGATTCCGATATCAACCGATACCGATATATACAGTCGTGGAATTAACACATTATTATGCCTAATTTTGTTGTGATGCCCCGCTGGATGCATTAAACAATGTAACAAGGTTTTCCAAAATAAATCAACTCAAGTTATGGAAAAAAATGCCAACATGGCACTGCCATATTTATTATTGAAGTCACAAAGTGCATTATTTTTTTTAACATGCCTCAAAACAGCAGCTTGGAATTTGGGACATGCTCTCCCTGAGAGAGTATGAGGAGGTTGAGGTGGGCGGGGTTGAGGTGTGTGTTATGGGGTAGCGGTATTTTGGGTGTCCCGGAAGAGTCAGTGCTGCAAGGGGTTCTGGGTATTTGTTCTGTTGTGTTTATGTTGTGTTAAGGTGCGGATGTTCTCCCGAAATGTGTTTGTCATTCTTGTTTGGTGTGGGTTCACAGTGTGGCGCATATTTGTAACAGTGTTAAAGTTGTTTATACGGCCCACCCTTAGTGTGACCTGTATGGCTGTTGACCAAGTATGCCTGGCATTCACTTGTGTGTGTGAAAAGCCGTAGATATTATGTGATTGGGCCGGCACGCAAAGGCAGTGCCTTTAAGGTTTATTGACGCTCTGTACTTCTCCCTACGTCCGTGTACACAGCGGCGTTTTAAAAAGTCATACATTTTACTTTTTGAAACCGATACCGATAATTTTGAAACTGATACCGATCATTTCGATGGGTTCTAAATGTAAAGCGACTTTGGGTACTTAGAAAAGCGCTATATAAATCCCAGGTATTATTATGATTATTATTATTATTTCCGATATTACATTTTGAAGCA
Source organism: Entelurus aequoreus (assembly GCF_033978785.1). Taxonomy (NCBI): domain Eukaryota; kingdom Metazoa; phylum Chordata; class Actinopteri; order Syngnathiformes; family Syngnathidae; genus Entelurus; species Entelurus aequoreus. The sequence goes on along the minus strand of NC_084746.1, from coordinate 47,962,770 downwards.
TTTATCGGCCGATTATATCGTCAGTCCGATATTATCGGACATCCCTAGTTCCAACCCTAACCCAACCTTGGAATTATTAAAAGCAGCGCTGTTGCGGTCTTTTCTAGTAAAATGTCGGCAAACTTCGGTGGGCTTTTTCCGCCCGGGAACAGCCATGTTGACCAAACAAAAATATCGCTGATATATAGTTTGTTAATTAAAAAAATAATAAAAATCACACCAGTGTACAGTACATGAACATATGTGGGCATGGTTATGGTATAATGAAAAAATAAGCTAGTTTTATTCTATATTGTGTATAACCACACTAAGTGTGCATAATAATTAAAGTCTTGGCCATTGTCCCTTGTAATTACAGCAACCAGTGTTATAAAACTAACGTATATATGTCTCACATACGTCCTTTGTGTGTTAGCTTGAAAAATGACATCTGCTCTTTTGGCTTGTCAAGTTGTGCAATTATAAACTGAACAGAACATCGCTTAAAGTGCATTGTACATGTATATATGTATTGGCGGGTAAGCTCGGGTCATGCTGGTCATCTTGGTCCTTTACAAAAGCAGTTTGTTTTTAAATCAGTATTTATTTGTGGACATGTGGTATAGTAAGCGGTCTTGATCTTGCTCTATCGTCTTTAATAGTAACACTCCAGTATGAGTCATTTCCATATATTAGCTTCAGCCTATTTACTGTTGTGGAGATGTCCTGATGGATAGTCTGCAGATGGCGCGTCAAGTTTGTAGTATTTTTGTCGAAGAAAATCAAGTCACAAGTTGTTTCCTTGTGTCTGCTCTTCTCTTTCTTTCCGGTGTAGAAAACATATTGTATTGAGGTCCTGCAATCTGAGGGTCACTGGTTCAAGACCTTCTACCATCCTAGTTTTTGTCCGTTGTGTCCTCGAGCAAGACACTTCACCCTTGCTCCTGATGGGTCCTGGTTAGCGCCCTGCATGGCAGCTCTCGCAATCAGTGTGTGAATGTGTGTGTGAATAGGTGAATGTGGAAATAGTGTCAAAGCGCTTTGAGTTCCTTAAAAAGGTAGAAAAGCGCTATACAAGTATAACCCACTTACCATTTACCATTTGTATTGCTTGTATACCGATACGTGACTTTTTCCCGGAAGTGGTGGTCAACCAAGCTAAGATGGCTGTCGTATAGCAAGCAGGGCGCAAAAGTACAAAAGAGGCTTAAATATTCTTATGATTGGACACCGTTCATGCTTTTCCACCCGCCCCTCCCCCACATGCAACTGTGATCGAATATTTTTGCCCCCACCCGCTTCAAGACAAAATTAAATACTATCGAATGTCGTCACTGTCAACATTTTCGTCTCGTTTTAACTCGTTGACTAATTTGTCAAATGAAATTTGTCACTGTTGTAGTCAATGCGCTTTTGTTTAAATTTGTCATCGTCCTAATTTTGTCAAGGGAAAATAAGTCCTTGACGATAAAGAAGACAAACATTTTCAGTCAACAAAATTAACACCGATTTTACTGACCATTTCCTCCAACTAAGTACGTTGTTTCTTCCGTGTTTGGAAACTCTGAGTGTGTGAGCTATGAACCCCTCCCACCTGCGCATGGAGGACCAGGAGGACGAGGGACACACACAGCGCTGCAGTGATCAGTGACACCTCAGCGTCAATCACTTGTCCATTTGGTTATGGTTTTAGTTTATTTTGACATGCTATACCAGGGGTCGGCAACCTTTACCACTCAAAGAGCCATTTTGGCAAGTTTCACAAATTAAAGAAAATAATGGGAGTCACAAAAAAAATTTTTAAATTTAAAATGAAAAACACCGCATACAAATCTTAAATTGATTTGTGCTATGTTAACTAGGGGTCTAGGACACACGCACTTTAATATGGAAATTTGATGTTAGTGCGGCCTGCGAGTTTTGAATGAATGGCGCTGGATAGCGTCATACTTGCCAACCCTCTCACTATTTCCGGGAGACTCCCGAATATCAGGGCGTGATGGCACTGCTTTTAGCGCCCTCTACAGCCTGCCCATACAGTGTACCTGCTCGTCCACATGTAGAATGCAGCTTCAGCTTGCTCACGTAAGTGACAGCAAGGCGTACTAGCTCAGCAGCCACACAGCTTACACTGACGGTATAGCCGTATAAAACAACTTTAACACTGTTACGTTACAAATATGCGCCACACTTTGAACCCACACCAAAAAAGAATGACAAACGCATTTCTGGAGAACATCTGCACTATAACACAACATAAACACAACACAACAAATACCCAGAATTCCCTGCAGCACTAACTCTTCCGCTCAACCGACGCACGGAGGGGGGGGGGGGGGGGGGTTGATGTGTGGGGGGGTTGATGTGTGGGGGGGTTTGGTGGTAGCGGGGTGTATAATCTAGACCGGAAGAGTTAGGGCTGCATGGGATTCTGGGTATTGGTTGTGTTGTGTTTATGTTGTGTTACAGTGGGATGTTCTCCAGAAATGGGTTTTTCATTCTTGTTTGGTGTGGGTTCACAGTGTGGCGCATATTTGTAACGTAGCAATGTTAAAGTTGTTTTTATACGGCTACCGTCAGTGTAAGCTGTGTGGCTGATGACTAAGTATGCTTTGCTGTCTCCTACGTGTGCAAGTAAAAGTTACATACAACATATGGCCGGGCTGGCACGCTGTTTGTAAATGCTATAGATGACAACTACTGCAGTGCAATTAGGGCACGCCCTTAATTTAGTAATTAGAGTAAAAATAGGATTGTATTTGACCTGGGAGTTATCTAGGAGAGACACTGAGATCCATAAGTCTCCTGGGAAAATCGGGGGGGGTCGGCAAGTATGCAGCTGAGCCGCATCAGAGTGGTCAAAGAGCCGCATGCGGCTCCGGAGCCGCGGGTTGCCGACCCCTGTGCTATACAGATGTGCAAACATTTTACTCTAGTTTGATCAACTTTGGAAATATATATTTTCGAGACAAAATGCAAATTAAATAGTTAAAATCTGTATTTGCACATGTGCACTTTTTTTTTTTTTACATTACTCGCACAACCAATATGTGTGTGAATAAATTACTCTGAACGGTCCTGTGAAGGGGGCGCAAACCGGAGGCTAACTAGCTATAATGCCTGCTGTATAGCTCGTCTAGCAACATATACACAGCGAGACTGTGAGAGTTCAAACTCGGGCCGCTCGATGAATCGGAATTGAATCGACATTGAGGTTTTAATTAGTGCAGTAAATGACCGCAAAAGGCTGATGTTGTTTTTTTTTTTTCTCTTCGCTATCACTGGCATTAGAGTGGCAGACATGTTCGCCAACCAGAGATGTTGAGCCTTGCGTTTGTTCGTCTCT
>NC_084746.1:47911945-47954445 GCF_033978785.1 Entelurus aequoreus | reverse complement strand
GACTTTTATTAGTAGGTTGCACAGTGAAGTACATATTCCGTACAATTGACCACTAAATGGTAACACCCGAATAAGTTTTTCAACTTGTTTAAGTTGTGGTCCACTTAAATTGATTCATGATACAGATATATACTATCAGATATATACTATCATCATAATACAGTCATCACACAAGATAATCACAATGCTTCGATATCTGAATTGGGAAAGAAAAGGAAACATTTATTTTTGATTCATTGCCAATATTGTTTGTTTGTTTTGTATTATTTTGTAGTTTATTGTCAAAATATACACTCCCATTGTCCACTTAAATATTTCTAAGATATTTCTTTATTCTTAGACAAGGGATTCCTTTCCGTGATTGGTCATTTCTATGGACACAGAAATGACGTCACCTAAAATTGCGTTTACGGCACATAGTAATGTCGTAATTCAGCTCTGAGTGTGACACTTAAGATTCAGTCCTACACTTCGCTGAAAGTGTGAGTAAGACGCTTGATAACTAACTTTTAAGTGCAGCTTTCAGCGAAGAATTTCTTTACTCTTAAGTCAACTCTTAGCAGACTTCTTAGGAGTAATTCTAAGAAGCTTGATAAATACGGCCCCTGGTCTGCACATTACATTGTTTTACTCCTTTTTGCTGCCTTAGCGTGAACCTCTGGGGTTTACAAATAAAAAAAGCCGGTAAACTCAAATGTGTGATTTTCAAAAGGCTGTACACATAATCACGTTTTTAATCAAGAGAGACTATTTATCTTGTTTATTTGCCACCACGCCAACAGCGGAGAAAACTCCCGGCCGAGATTATTGAAATGCACCTGAAAGGTAGAGTCATTTTCTCGGCGGGTTCAGAGGACTGCTTATGGTAATAAAAAGCGAGATGTCATTAGATGCGCTGGTATTTGCCGAGTTTTCTGAAGGGGGTGGAGAGAAGGGGCCGGGGGGTTGGATATAATAATACCTATGTTGAGAGATTGCGAGATGGAGATGGAGGAGCACATGCTTCCCCAGCCTCCTTCTCAGTCACCTCTGTGAATATATTGTTCATGCGTTTGACCTACATTCAGGATGCTGATGTATGCGGATTTACACTGTGAGAGGGAGCAAGAGATAAAAAGAGATAAGGGCCCGTGTGTAGAAATGTACCTTTTTCACACTCCGACCACCCACTTTGATTTTGTTCCACTTGCCTGGCTTCTAAGATTAGGAATGAAAAAAAAGTGCGCGAGCATCCACCAAAGGTGTACCATTCCTAAAACACCAGTTCCTCGCTCCTCCTGCTGAGTGAACAGGAGTTTGAGCGAAGACAACATTCTAGATGAGGGGTGTCAAACGTATGGCCCGAGGGCCGGATCAGGCCCGCGAACAGGTTTTATCCGGCCCGCGGGATGAGTTTGCTAAGTATAAAAATTACCCCGAAATTTTTGAATGAAGGAAACAGCTTTTCTAAATATGTCCACTAAATGTCACAATAGCAAATCTTTGTAGATGATGCTACATATGTAAAAAAAATAATAAAATAAACCACATGATGTCAAGGAAAATGATCAAACTACATAAATAACATCCTGTAATTTGATTTTGATATCATTTTTTTATCTTGATAGATTGAAAATTAACACCAATGAGTTGACTGATGAACATTATCACATAATTTATTCAGCAAATATACCGTATTTTTCGGAGTATAAGTCGCACCGGCCGAAAATGCATAATAAAGAAGGAAAAAAATATATATAAGTCGCACTGGAGTATAAGTCGCATTTTTTGGAGAAATGTATTTGATAAAAGCCAACACCAAGAATAAACATTTGAAAGGCAATTTAAAATAAATAAAGAATAGTGAACAACAGGCTGAATACGTTATATGAGGCATAAATAACCAACTGAGAAGGTGCCTGGTATGTTAACGTAACATATAATGGTAAGAGTCATTCAAATAACTATAACATATAGAACATGCTATACGTTTACCAAACAATCTGTCACTCCTAATCGCTAAATCCCATGAAATCTTATACGTCTAGTCTCTTACGTGAATGAGCTAAATAATATTATTTGATATTTTACGGTAACGTGTTAATAATTTCACACATAAGTCGCTCCTGAGTATAAGTCGCACCCCCGGCCAAACTATTAAAAAAAAACTGCGACTTATAGTCCGAAAAATACGGTAAATAACATCCTGTAATATGATTTTGACATCATTTTTTATCTTGATAGGTTGAAAATTAACACCAATGAGTTGACTGATGAACATTATCACATAATTTATTCAGAAAATATAAATAACGACATACAACGATAGACTACTATTAACCGCAACATATAAGTGTAAAAAAAAACAACAACAACATTATGATTTGTACAATTTCAGAAGGTGCTTGTTCTATTTTTAAACAAAGAAAACAATCTGAAGTTGTCTTTATTTTTAAGATATTGTGCTGTGATTTTACCAGTCCGGCCCACTTGGGAGTAGATTTTCCTCCATGTGGCCCTCGATCTAAAATGAGTTTGACACCCCTGTTCTAGATAAAGCTTGCGGACATTTGGAGATGCACTTTTGACAACATGCACCTGCTTTGAAGTAAAACCTGCTCCCTGCTTGTTGTCTCTAATGAAAACTACACTATATTGACAAAAGTATTTGGCCACCCATCCAAATGATGAGAATCAGGGGTCCTATACACTGCAAAAACTGAAATGTAAGTAAGATGAAATATCTCAAATAAGGGTGATATTTGCTTATTTTCTGTCTGATAAGATCATTCTTCTCACTAAGCAGATTTCATGTCAGAGTGTTTTACTTGTTTTAAGGGTTTTGGTCCTAAATGATCTCAGTAAGATATTACAGCTTGTTGCTGAGATTTGATGACCTATATTGAGTAAAACATGTTTGAAACTAGAATATCAACTGTTGCAAAGCTGTGTCATCAACACTCACAAGTATAAAACTACCTTTTTTAAGTAATAATTTCTTATTTCAAGCATGAAAAAAAAAAAATCATGACTTTGACACAATTGTGTCTCGTAATTAAAACAGATGACAGCCAAATGGGCTTTGCTGTTTTATTTTCAATGAAACAATAGAAAATTTGTACTCATATAGTATTTTGAACAGAAATCCTTCAAAATTACAATTAAAAAATGTATCGCCGGGGGCCGGGCTGTATATAAGCGCTCTAATTGACTGAAAGAGCACGCACTTGGCGCGATGATGTCATGTTATCCATGGAAAAATGCATTTTTAGACCATATGATTTGCCTGAGTGGCTAGGAGACCCCAAGAGTAACGGTTGCCTTGTTGCCTTTCCATTAAGAACAATACATTAGTTTTTAGTATAAGTTTGCCGGTTTCAAGAAATGTAATGCAGAGTACATATCATTATGTCAAGATAATGGCACTAGCATTTACTTAATTTAAGAATATTTTTCAACATATTGAGCAAAAAGGTCTCATATTATTTTTTTCTACCAAGAAAAGTGCACTTATTAGTGAGAATATTCAAATTTTAAGGTATTTTTGGGTTAATTGAAGTTAACTAATTTTACTTGTTTTGGAAAGTTTTGACAAGCCACATTTTCTTGTTCTATTGGCAGATAATTTTGCTTAGTTCAAATAAAATACCCCTCATTTTTGTATTTTTTTTTCTTGTTTTTGAACATTGACTTTTTGCAGTGTAATCACTTGGCCCGGTGTATAAAATCAAGCACTTTAGTTCATGGAGACTGTTTCTGCAAATATTTGTGAAAGAATGGGCCGCTCTCAGTGATTTCCAGCATGGAACTGTCATAGGATGCCACCTGTGCAACAAATCCAGTCGGGACATTTCCTCGCTTCTAAATATTCCAAAGTCAACTTTATTATAAGAAAAGTGAAGAGTTTGGGAACAACAGCAAGTCAGCCACCAAGTGGTAGGCCACATAAACTGACAGGGAGGGGTCAGCGGATGCTGGAGCGCATAGTGCAAAGACTTTCTGCACGGTCAGTTGCTACAGAGTGTCAATACGTGGACTATGGGTTGTTGTGTTTTCCCGGAATGCAACGGAAAGTTGGCGCGGGCAAGTAATGAATGTAAGTACATGATTTATTAAAACACCAACAAAGTCCAAAAAAAGGAAGCAAACAAAATGCGCGCAGAACAAACTTGACTAATGAAACAAAACTTGCACAAAAGCAGAAACTATGAACAATAAAGGAAAACTTACTTGGCATGGAACAGCATGAAAACTATGGCAGACAGGAATATCATGGGTAGCAGTAGCATGGATGGATAGATAGATAATGTCACCAGGATGAACAACAGAAACAGACAGGCTTAAATAGCAGTGACATGATCAGTGGAAACAGGTGCGTGACTCAAAACGTGAAACAGGTGCGTGACATGAGGACGGGTGAAAACTAATGGTTGCTATGGTGACAAAACAAGAGTGAAAAAGCAGGAACTAAGTGTCCAAAACCCAAACAGAACATGACTTAAACAAAACATGATCAACAGACATGACACAGAGCTCCAAACTTCATGTGACCTTCCAATTAGCCCACGTACAGTACGCAGAGAGCTTCATGGAATGGGTTTCCATGGCCGAGCAGTTGCATCTAAGCCATACATCACCAAGTCTAATGCAAAGTGTTATTATTAATGTACAGTAGAACCTTCGTTTACAAACTCAATTGGTTCTTGAACAAGGTGCGTAAATAGAAAAGATTATATATTGAAGCACATCTAGTCATAAGAAACAATGTAAACGTGAATAATGGTTTCCAGCCTTGACGATATTTTAGTCAAAGTTTGTACACTTAAAACACAATATAAAGCGCTATACAGTAGTGTGTAAAAATCCAACATAATTTGGTGATAGATCAACTTTCTATTTAATGACAATGTCAAAACAACAATAAGCTGAACTGTCCTCCTCGTATGCAGCCGTCCTGCCGCCACACACACACACACACACACACACACAAACTGTCACTAGCTCTGTGGTGCACTCAGTTCGAAACCACAAAACTCCTTAATTTCAACAGCCAGGTTACTACATTGATTAGGACTATACAAATAAATCCACTCCACATTGTTGTTTAATCTTCTTGGCAATCAACAGAAAGGTGGGGATGGAGGCAGTGACTGTGAATACTTACTGAATGTTTCAAACCACACATCACTTGTCTGTTGCTTTTTTTAGATTCGTATAGACCGAGCAAAACTTGGAAAATGTTGTAAAAAGGCTGAACAAAACATGTAAAAGCATGATCAGCCCTCCCACTATGGCTGCACTGCGAGACACACAATGTGTGGATGAAACATTTGTACACGTAGACAAGGTTTGTGCATGAATGCATATTTTAATTTGGTCTGTGGTTCATAAATAGAAAAGTCTGTACAATAAGGGCTTCGTAAATTGAGGTTCCACTGCATTACATTATATAATTTAGCATAGTGTTGTCCCGATACCAATATTTTGGTACCGGTACTGGTACCAAAATGTATTTTGATACTTTTCGGTACTTGTTGATACTTTTCTAAATTAAGGGGACCACAAAAAATTGCATTATTGGCTTTATTTGAACACAAAATCTTAGGGTACATTAAACATATGTTTCTAATTGCAAGTTTGTCCTTAAATAAAATAGTGAACATACAAGACAACTTGTCTTTTAGTAGTAAGTAAACAAACAAAGGCTCCGAATTTAGCTGCTGACATATGCAGTAACATATTGTGTCATTTTCCATTCTATTATTTTGTCACCATTATTAAGGACAACTGGTAGAAATTATTTATTAATCTACTTGTTCATTTACTGTTAATATCTGCTTACTTTCTCTTTTAACATGTTCTATCTACACTTCTGTCCAAATGTAATAATCACTCATTCTTCTGTTGTTTGGATACTTTACATTAGTTTTGGATGATACCACAAATTTGTGTATCAATCCGATACCAAGTCGTTACAGGATCATACATTGGTCATATTCAAAGTCCTCATGTGCCCAGGGACATATTTCCTGAGTTTATAAACATGATATACATTTTTTAAAAATGAAAGAAGATTTTGTGATGCTAAAAAATATCGATGTAACCATAGTAGTATCGACTAGATATGGCTCCTGTACTCGGTATCATTACAGTGGATGTTAGGTGTAGATCCACCAATGGCGTTTGTTTACATTGTAGCGTCCCGGAAGAGTTGGTGCTGCAGGGAATTCTGGGAATTTGTTCTGTAGTGTTTATGTTGTGTTGCGGTGCAAACATTCTCCCATAATGTCTTTGTCATTGTTGTTTAGTGTGGTTTCACTATACGGCACATGTTTATGACAGTGTTGGCGTTGTTCATACGGCCACCCTTAGTGTATGGCTGTTGACTAAGTATGAACTTCATTCACTTGTGTGATCAACGTTAGGATCTTCGCCTTGACAGTAACTAATGATCAAACATACTGAAATCTTGTCTTGTCTTTGCCAACTATAGACCACTAACATTTAATATTATGATTCCTTCACCTTTATCTTTAGTTATCTAGCCAAAATGTGTTCGTACGACGGGTGGGGGACCGGTCATTTTCCTAAACAAGAACTGTCTCTGATTTTATACTGTACCTGCTGCTAATCTGGACTGGGTTTTGCAAGTTGTTTCTTATTGTTTATTTGCTTTTCTGCACCAGGTTAGCCCATCAGTGGGAGCACGGTAACATTTTTAAGTACCTGCAGCATCATACACTTGTGTGTGTAAAGGTGTTTTCATGAGGTTTCCTGCAGCATCATACACTTATGTGTGTAAAGGTGTTTTCATGAGGTTTCCTGCAGCATCATACACTTATGTGTGTAAAGGTGTTTTCATGAGGTTTCCTGCAGCATCATACACTTGTGTGTGTAAAGGTGTTTTCATGAGGTTTCCTGCAGCATCATACACTTATGTGTAAAGGTGTTTTCATGAGGTTTCCTGCAGCATCATACACTTGTGTGTGTAAAGGTGTTTTCATGAGGTTTCCTGCAGCATCATACACTTATGTGTAAAGGTGTTTTCATGAGGTTTCCTGCAGCATCATTCTAGAGGCTAACCTTTCCTGTGATAAAATGGCAACCAAGGTAATCAAAAAGGTTAACCAACGAGCGAGATTTCTCTACAGAATCTCCTCTCTGGTCAACAAAAGCACCTTGAGGATTCTGGCGGGAACTCTCGTTCAACCCTTTTTCGATTAAGCATGCACCTCCTGGTACCCTAGCACCTCCAAAACCCTCAAATCTAAACTCCAAACATCTCAGAACAAGCTAGTCAGGTTACTTCTAGACCTCCACCTCAGTCCTACCCACTTCTCTACAGTGGGCTGGCTCAAGGTGGAGGACAGAGTTAAACAACTTGCACTGAGCCTAGTCTATAAAATCCGCTACACCTCCCTGATACCGAAGTACATGTCAAACTACTTCCTTAACGTAAATGACCGCCATAACCACAACACCAGGGGGAGCTCCACTAACCACGTTAAACCCAGATTCGAACTAACAAAGGTCTTAACTCATTCTCTTTCTATGCCACATCAATGTGGAATGCGCTCCCAACAGGTATAAAAGAAAGGGCATCTCTATCCTCCTTCAAAACCGCAATAAAAGTTCACCTCCAGGCAGCTACAACCCTAAACTAACACCCTCCCCGGATTGCTAATAATCAAATGTAAACAATCAAATGCAGATACTTTTTCTTATGCCTTCTGATCTCTCTCTCTCTCTCTCTCTCTCTCTCTCTCTCTCTCTCTCTCTCTCTCTCTCTCTCTCTCTCTCTCTCTCTCTCTCTCTCTCTCTCTCTCTCTCTATGTCCACTACTTGATGTCCATATCCTACCCCCCCCCGCCCCCTCCACACCCCTAATTGTAAATAATGTAAATAATTCATTGTGATTATCTTGTGTGATGACTGTATTATGATGATAGTATATATGATAGTATATATCTGTATCATGAATCAATTTAAGTGGACCCCGACTTAAACAAGTTGAAAAACTTATCCGGGTGTTACCATTTAGTGGTCAATTGTACGGAATATATACTTCACTGTGCAACCTACTAATAAAAGTCTCAATCAATCAATCATACACTTATGTGTAAATGTGTTTTCATGAGGTTTCCTGCAGCATCATACACTTATGTGTAAATGTGTTTTCATGAGGTTTCCTGCAGCATCATACACTTATGTGTAAATGTGTTTTCATGAGGTTTCCTGCAGCATCATACACTTATGTGTAAATGTGTTTTCATGAGGTTTCCTGCAGCATCATACACTTATGTGTAAATGTGTTTTCATGAGGTTTCCTGCAGCATCATACACTTATGTGTAAATGTGTTTTCATGAGGTTTCCTGCAGCATCATACACTTGTGTGTGTAAATGTGTTTTCATGAGGTTTTCAAAAATAAAGCTCTCTTGAGGAAAGTGTACCCCTGGGAAAATGTATTCATAATTTATAATATTTATATTCAAGTTCATAGATTTGATATTTATATTCTAGTTGAAAACAGCCCTGTGAGGAATTTATAGTAAAGTTCATAAAAAGTTAATAGAATTAAAATTGATGGAGAATGTCAGACTATTTCATTCAGAAAGACTGTAGGTTAGCTAGCTCATTTAAAATATCCTAAACTTTTTTTTGACCCTGCCTCTTAAAAGAATCGGAATCGAGAATCGGAATCGTCAGGAATCGGAATCGAAACAAGGAATCGGAATCGTTCGAATTCAAACGATACCCAACCCTAGTATCGCGGTACTGTACTAATACCGGTATACTGTACAACCCTAGTTCAGCACAAAAATCGTATTGTTTTTTTTTAGTGATAAACTGTGTTAAAATGCAACTTTTACCCAATTTTGGCCAAACAAAAAGCTGGCCTCTTTTCTAATTATCTCAGAGGCGCTTGTTGGTGCGTCCTCACAACGCATGATCAATAACATCATTGCAAATTAACGGAATCGGGGGAAAAAAAAATCTACATTTCTAATCAACACCACGTGGCGGCGGTGAAAAGGGACGCTCAGTTGTCTGAACGCTAATTGTTTGTGAGATAGCACACACACCTGCGGTTTTACGAGCGCCAGCCTAAACGTGTAATTTTACCTTTTACTGTTATTTGTTTGCACTGCTGCATGAGTCAGCATTGAGGGGCTAGGGGGGTGGGAAAAGGTGGAATATTGCCATAAAAAATGTGCGGAAAGGCATTGTTAGGCAAGCGGTATATGTGGCAGGTCGTGATGGATCGGGGAACAAAACACCCGGGGGGGGCGCGAGAGAGCTGCGCACCAAACACATTTTTCATTTAATTGGAACAAACGGGCGTCGCCTTTTGTTTGTGCCGCGGCGACCCCGACAGTGGAACATTCTAATTAGAGCGCGTTGTTGTCGTGGCGTGTTTATTTATGTCACCTCACCCTCTTGACACACCCTTCCGCCTCCAGGCCGCCCGGACGTGGTGGAGTCGGTGCAGGATGAGCCCACCTACAACGTGAGCAGCGAGCTGACGCTGGAGGTGAGCCGCGCCAACGACAACCAGGTCATCACCTGCGCCGTCGACCATCCCTCGCTGGCGCCGGGGGACAAACGGAGCGAGCACACCCTGAGGGTCTTGTGTGAGTCACTTTAGGAACTCTTTCCAATTTGATTTGTGCCGCCAGTGATTTAACAGTAATAACAAGTGCACTGTTTATTTATATGGAGGATAAAAAGAGCAGGGCCCGTGGCTTTACCCGCTTACCCGAGTGGGCCCGAGTCCCGCGCTGCCCCCTCGTGGCCCACGCCGGCACTGCTTGTTGTGTAAGGCGCTTATGTCATCGAGCGAGACGGCGGGATGGCGGCGCCGGCAGGGTGCAGATAGTAGTAGATGGAGATACGGATGAATGAGAGCATCTTTGCCGTTTCAGTGCAGCGTTATGTAACACGCTGTGTGTGTGTTTTCACTTACAGATTCCCCGAACGTTCAGATACTGCCTGAGAGCGATCTGCCTCGTGAGGGGGAGAAGTTTCTTCTCCAGTGTTTGGGCAACAGCAACCCTGAGTAAGATGCGCCATGCACGCCGCCGGCACACACGCGCACACACACGTGTTGTAAATGATTCATACACAAGTCTAGACCCTGAATGCTCCTCACGCACACACGGTCCACTTACAAATCTCGAGCCGCGGTTGCATCACGTTAACGGCAACGTTCCAACCATACTTGCCAACCTTGAGACCTCCGAATTCGGGACATTGGGGGGGGTGTTTGAGGTGGGCGGGGTCGGGGTGGGCGGGGCCATGGCCGTGGTTAAGGGGGAGGAGTATATTTATAGCTAGAATTCGCTGAAATTCAAGTATTTCTTATATATATATATATATATATATATATATATATATATATATATATATATATATATATATATATATATATATATATATATATATATATATATACAGTCAAGAAAATAAGTATTTGAACACCCTGCTATTTTGCAAGTTCTCCCACTTAAAAATCATGGAGGGGTCTGAAATTGTCATGGTAGGTGCATGTCCACTGTATGAGAGATAACCTAAAACGAAAAATCCAGAAATCACAATCTATGATTTTTTAACAATTTATTTGTGTGATAAAGCTGAAAATAAGTATTTGAACACCAACATTAATATTTGGTAGAGTAGCCTTTGTTTGCAATTACAGAGGTCAAACGTTTCCTGTAGTTCTTCACCAGGTTTGCACAGACTGCAGGAGGGATTTTGGCCCACTCCTCCACACAGATCTTCTCTAGATCAGTCAGGTTTCTGGGCTGTCGCTGAGTAACACAGACTTTCAGCTCCCTCCAAAGATTTTCAATTGGATTTAGGTCTGGAGACTGGCTAGGCCACTCAAGAACCTTGATATGGTTCTTACAAAGCCACTTCTTGGTTTTCCTGGCTGTGTGCTTTGGGTCATTGTCATGTTGGAAGATCCAGCCACGACTCATCTTCAATGATCTGACTGAGGGATGGAGGTTTTTGGCCAAAATCTCACAATACATGGCTGCAGTCATCCTCTCCTTAATACAGTACAGTTGTCCTGTCCCATGAGCAGAAAAACACCCCCAAAGCATGATGCTACCACCCCCATGCTTCACAGTAGGGATGGTGTTCTTGGGATGGTACGCATCATTCTTCTTCCTCCAAACACGCATAGTGGAATTATGACCAAAAAGGTCAATTTTGGTCTCATCTGTCCACAAAACTTTCTCCCATGACTCCTCAGGATCATCCAAATGGTCATTGGCAAACTTAACATGTGCTGGTTTAAGCAGGGGAACCTTCCGTGCCATGCATGATTTCAAACCATGACGTCTTAGTGTATTACCAACAGTGACCATGGAAACAGTGGTCCCAGCTCTTTTCAAGTCATTGACCAATTCCTGTCGTGTAGTCCTGGGCTGATTCCTCACCTTTCTTAGCATCATTGAGACCCCACCAGGTGATATCTTGCATGGGGCTCCACTCCGATTGAGATTGACCGTCATGTTTAGCTTCTTCCATTTTCTAATGATTGCTCCAACAGTGGACCTTTTTTCACCAAGCTGCTTGGCAATTTCTCCGTAGCCCTTTCCATCCTTGTGGAGTTGTACAAATTTGTCTCTGGTGTCTTTGGACAGCTCTTTGCTTTTAGTCATACTGAATGTTTGGGTCTTACTGATTGTATGGGGTGGACAGGTGTCTTTATGCAGCTAACGACCTCACACAGGTGCATCTGATTCAGGATAATACAGTGGAGTGGAGGAGGACTTTTAAAGGCGGACTAACAGGTCTTTGAGGGTCAGAATTCTAGCTGATAGACAGGTTTTCAAATACTTATTTTCAGCTGTATCACACGAATAAATTGTTAAAAAATCATAGATTGTGATTTCTGGATTTTTCTTTTTAGGTTATCTCTCATACAGTGGACATGCACCTACCGTGAAAATTTCAGACCCCTCCATGATTACTAAGTGGTAGAACTTGCAAAATAGCAGGGTGTTCAAATACGTATTTTCTTGACTGTATATATATATATATATATATTAGGGCTGTGAATCTTTGGGTGTCCCACGATTCGATTGAATATCGATTCTTGGGGTCACGATTCGATTCAAAATCGATTTTTTTTCAAGTCAACACAATTCTCGATTCAAAAACGATTTTTTTCCCCGATTCAAAACGATTCTCTATTCATTCAATGCGTAGGATTTCAGCAGACATGCAAGCAGAGTAGTAGATTTTTGTAAAAAGCTTTTATAATTGCAAAGGACAATGTTTTATCAACTGATTGCAATCATGTAAATTTGTTTGAACTATTAAATGAACCAAAAGTATGACTTATTTTATCTTTGTGAAAATATTGGACACAGTGTTGTTGTCAAGCTTATGAGATGCGATGCAAGTGTAAGCCACTTTTTTTTTTTTTTATAAATGTCTAATGATAATGTCAATGAGGGATTTTTAATCACTGCTATGTTGAAATTGTAATTTTTTATTGATACTGTTGTTGATAATATTCATTTTTGTTTCACTACTTTTGGTTTGTTCTGTGTGGTGTTTGTGTCTCCTCTCAATTGCTCTGTTTATTGCAGTTGCTGGGTCTGGTTTGGTTTTGGAATTGGATTGCATTGTTATGGTATTGCTGTGTATTGTTTTTTTGGATTGATTAATTAAAAAAAAAAAAAAAAAAATTAAATAGAAAAAAAAAAAAAAATGATTTTTTTAAAATGAGAATCGATTCTGAATCGCACAACGTGAGAATCGCGATTCGAATTCGAATAGATTTTTCCCCACACCCCTAATATATATATATATATATATATATATATAGAGAGATAAAATAAATACTTGACTTTCAGTGAATTCTAGCTACCGTAATTTCCGGACTATAAGCCGCACCTGACTATAAGCCGCACCAGCTAAATTTAAGGGAAAATACAGATTGCTCCATATATAAGCCGCACCCGACTATAAGCCGCAGGGTTTTGATGTGTAATTAGCGTAGTATATAGGGGTTCCTGCTACCACGGAGGGGATTGTCGGGACAGAGATGACTGTTTGGGAACGCAAAGCGTCCCATTTATTAACAATAAATCTTTCAATCATTCAATCAAACTTTCACATCTTTGACACGGCGAACAGCATTCGTGCAGAGTACAAATAATACAACGCTGCAAAGTAATACAAAGTGCTCGCCTGTACGTTATCAAAATAACCAGCCTACCGGTATATGAAAAGTCAGTCGTTAATCATTGTGTCATCATCTTCCTCCTGCGTACTAAAACCACCGAAATCCTCTTCGTCGGTGTCGGAGAAGAACAGGCCGTAAATAAGCCGCACCCTTGTATAAGCCGCAGGGACCAGAACGAGGGGAAAAAGTAGCGGCTTATAGTCAGGAAATTACGGTGTATATATATATATATATATATATATATATATATATATATATATATATATATATATATATATATATATATATATATATTACCAAATAATAGCCCGGGCGTTTATTTCACAAAATCGATTTTGGAGACAGGCGTTTAAAAGAAGCAGGCGGTTATTTGCACAAGGCTTTTATTTATTTTTGCACCAGCCTGCACCAGTCCATTATTTGGTTACAATGGTTACTGTCCAGTAAAAAAACTTTAAATGTAAAAGCTATTGTAAACATACAAACAAAAAAACAAGAGATCAACATGAGGTAGGCTATCAAAAGACAAGAGATCAACAAGGCCTCAACATGGCAGTAGTGCAACAATTGTAAATACACTTTTTAAATAAAGCAGCCTACCGGGAAAAATACAATTATGGTACCAAGTACTCAAGTATAAAACCCACCATCAAAACAGAACAATAATACTGTCACTTACATAAAATAAAGGCTACAGTACTCCAAGTTTTAAATAAAGCAGCATACAGGAAAAATAAAATGATGGTACCAAGTACTCTATAAAACCATCAAAACAATAATACTGCAGCAAACGCAACCCCAGTAGTATTTTAATCTAAATTATGCAAATAACAGCCCATGGGCGGCTATTTGGACATAGGCGGTTATTAGGAAGAGGCGGTTAATTCACAAAATGGGGTCAGACCCCGGGCGGCTATTAGGACATGGGCGGTTATTTGCCCTATGGCGTTTATTTGGTAATATATATATATATATATATATATATATATATATATATATATATATATATATATATATATATATTAGAGATGTCCGATAATATCGGCAGACCGATATTATCGGCCGATAAATGCGTTAAAATGTAATATCGGAAATTATCGGTATCGTTTTTTTAATTATCAGTATCGTTTTTTGTTGTTGTTTTTTTATTAAATCCACATAAAAAACACAAGATACACTTACAATTAGTGCACCAACCCAAAAAACCTCCCTCCCCCATTTACACTCATTCACACAAAAGGGTTGTTTCCTTCTGTTATTAATATTCTGCTTCCTACATTATATATCAATATATATCAATACAGTCTGCAAGGGATACAGTCCGTAAGCACACATGATTGTGCGTGCTGCTGGTCCACTAATAATACTCACCTTTAACAGTTAATTTTACAAATTTTCATTAATTACTAGTTTCTATGTAACTGTTTTTATATTGTTTTACTTTCTTTTTTATTCAAGAAAATGTTTTTAATTTATTTATCTTATTTTATTTGATTCATTTTTTTAAAAAGTACCTTATCTTCGCCATACCTGGTTGTCCAAATTAGGCATAATAATGTGTTAATTCCACGACTGTATATATCGGTTGATATCGGTATCGGTTGATATCGGTATCGGTAATTAAAGAGTTGGACAATATCGGATATCGGCAAAAAGCCATTATCGGACATCCCTAATATATATACATATATATATATATACATATAAATAAAAGAAATACTTGAATTTCAGTGTTCATTTATTTACACATACACCGTATTTTTCGGAGTATAAGTCGCACCTGCCGAAAATGCATAATAAAGAAGGAAAAAAACATATATAAATCGCACTGGAGCCCGGCCAAACTCTGAAAAAAACTGTGACTTATAGTCCGAAAAATACAGTACACTCACATAACACTCCTCTACTCATTGTTGTATTTGAAAGTGCAATGCTTTGCAGCCAGTAGCACAGCCTTTGAAGGAGCATAGGTATGGGCAGTGTAATATTCTGGGTTGGAGTCAATAACCAGGGGAGGTGATGAAGTTACGTCTCTTTACTACATACTTCAGAACCCACTCCCACACCTGCAGTCAGGGTGCGCAATACAACGTAAACCGTTGGCCAACCAAAAAGTAACCACAGAACACTATACCCAACATGCACCAGGAGGTGGCAACAAACAACTTAGATCACTCTTACAGGCAGCATCTGTGAAATGTCATTTGCAGGAGAGGAGTGAGTTTAGGGTTGAATTGTCCATCCTCGTTCTATTATCTGTCACTCGTCGTCGCCATGACTGTCTCTTCTTCGTTCTTCGTCTCCTCCTTGTTGTGTGCGCAGTTGTGCACTCGCCAAAAGCCGGCAAGTATTGTATTTTTATTTAATTGACAGCTAAATATATGCACATTTTTGACCAAATAACAATGTATGTAGACCAAAATGATTCAGCCGTAGCTGGAGGCCACGCCCCCTCCAGCTCAATGCGGACCTGAGTGGGGACAGCCGTTCTCACGTCCGCTTTCCCACAATATAAACAGCCTGCCTGCCCAATGACGTCATAACATCTACGGCTTTTAGAGAGTAGAGTGCACAACAAGGAGAGAGAGTTCTTGGTTTCTCACGTGGGTTTATTGTTAGGCAGTTTCATTACCGTCCTCCCAGCGCGGTAACAACACACAACAACAGCAGTCACGTTTAGTCTACCGTAAAGCAGTTTGTCTGCCGTAAACAGCAATGTTGTGACACTCTTAAACAGGACAATACTGCCATCTACTGGATAGCCTGCAGAACACTGAAATTCAAGTATATATTGTATTTATATGTATGATAAAATAAAAAATAAAAACAAATATATATATATATAGCTAGAATTCACTGAAAGTCAAGTATTTCATACATATATACATATATATATATATATATATATATATATATATATATATATATATATATATATATATATATATATATATATATATATATATATATATATATATATATATATATATATATGAAATACTTGATTTGGTGAATTCTAGCTGTAAATATACTCTCCTCTTAACCACGTCCTTAGCCACGCCCCAAACACCCCCCCTCCCCCCCAACTCAACCCAACGGGCTACAATGAGAAACCTTGGAGGGGTTGGCTTCTAATGTCGTTCATAACCATACTTGCCAACCCTCCCGTTTTTAGCGGGAGAATCCCGGTATTCAGCGCCTCTCCCGACAACCTCCCGGCAGAGATTTTCTCCCGACAAACTCCCGGTATTCAGCCGGAGCTGGAGGCCACGCCCCCTCCAGCTCAATGCGGACCTGAGTGGGGACAGCCGTTCTCACGTCCGCTTTCCCACAATATAAACAGCCTGCCTGCCCAATGACGTCATAACATCTACGGCTTTTAGAGAGTAGAGTGCACAACAAGGAGAGAGAGATTTCTTGGTTTCTCATGTGGGTTTATTGTTAGGCAGTTTCATTAACGTCCTCCCAGCGCGGTAACAACACACAACAACAGCAGTCACGTTTAGTCTACCGTAAAGCAGTTTGTCTGCCGTAAACAGCAATGTTGTGACACTCTTAAACAGGACAATACTGCCATCTACTGGATAGCCTGCAGAACACTGAAATTCAAGTATATATTTTATTTATATGTATAATAAAATAAAAAATAAAAACAAATATATATATATATATAGCTAGAATTCACTGAAAGTCAAGTATTTCATACATATATACATATATATATACATACATATATATATATATATATATATGAGAAATACTTGATTTGGTGAATTCTAGCTGTAAATATACTCTCCTCTTAACCACGTCCTTAGCCACGCCCCCCACACACCTCCCGATATCGGAGGTCTCCGCCATTGTGCGCGCCTTAAGTCTCAAACAAACACACTCCCTCTCCTCGTAGCCTTTCTGAATTATAGATGAACCACCCAGACCCATCGATCCGCACCCCTCCTGCTTCCTGTCCCCCACCCTGCATAGAGCGCCACCGCCTCACCTGCCACCAATTTGAGCCTTTCTGTACCTGCTACCCTCCCGTCCGTCCCCGTAATGATCTCACACCAGTCACGTACACACACCTCGTGTCGAGCCACACGGTTTTATTGACAGCTTGATCCGATATGACGGAGCAGCAGAAGAGTCGGTCAATTGCGGTCGGTGGTGTGCTGTGGGCTTTGTGTTCGACTCCTGCAGGGACCACCTGCTGGTAACGGGTAAAATTACATGTGGAGATGGCGCGTACAGATGAAATGGGGCGATGATAGCGAGAAACACAGTTGATGGAGGTGTCAATGGGGGCACCTGTCTGTCTTCAGCATTTCAACCAAGAACAGTGCGTGTTTTGGTACCGGTACCAAAATTATTTCGATACTTTTCGGTACTTTTCTAAATAAATGGGACCACAAAAAATAGCATTATTGGCTTTATTTTAACAAAAAATCTTAGGGTACATTAAACATATGTTTCCTATTACAAGTTTGTCCTTAAATAAAATAGTAAACATACAAGACAACTTGTCTTTTATTAGTAAGTAAACAAACAAAGGCTCCTAATTTAGTCTGCTGACATATGCAGTAACATATTGTGTCATTTATCATTCTATTATTTTGTCAACATTATTAAGGACAAGTGGTAGAAAATGAATTATTAATCTACTTGTTCATTTACTGTTAATATCTGCTTACTTTCTCTATTAACATGTTCTATCTACACTTCTGTTAAAATGTAATAATCACTTATTCTTCTGTTGTTTGATACTTTACATTAGTTTTGGATGGTACCACAAATTTGGGTATCAATCCGATACCGAGTCGTTACAGGATCATACATTGGTCGTATTCAAAGTTCTCATGTGTCCAGGGACATATTTCCTGAGTTTATAAACATAATATACATTTTTTTTCAACGAAAGAAGATGTTGTGATGCCAAAAAAATATCGACGTAATCATAGTAGTATCGACTAGATACGCGCCTGTACTTGGTATCATTACAGTGATTGTGTGGATCCACCAATGGCGTTTGTTTACATTTTGACGCCTGTGAGCTACGGTGTGAAGTGAAGCATGTTAAGCTATTCCTCGTCCTGCAGGGATGATACTTGTAAGAAACGTACTTTATTTGTCGCCATGGAGACGAGGATTAGGGATTTAGAAGTAGCTAAAACACTGCAGACTGGGGCTGGACTTTAGCCGCTAGCTAGCTAGCCATGTCTTAAAGCACCTCTTCCTGAGGGCGTTTCAGTGTTATAACTTCACCTTTATCGTTAGTTTTTAAGTCAAAATGCGTCCGTTCTCCATTTTCTGTCTCCACACTGTGTCTGCTTGTAAGTACTCTGTGATTGTGCGCTGCCGAACATGCTCGTGTGCTCGTAAACCAGCAATGACACGACGGGAAAAATGGATGAAAGCACATTTAAAAGCTACCAAGTGCACAGCGAAGCAACAGGGGGCGCCACAACACCTAACCGGAAAAATAGGATAGGATAAGATCGACTTTAAAATTTTACCAATCCGACATTTGCAAGAAAACAAGACAATAATTACAGAAAATGGATGAAAAAGGGGACAAATATTCTATGATTTTCTGTGTTAAATCTAACTTTTTGGCTATGGATCAGATCTGGATTCAGTGTGAATGCCTCCTTCTCCATAAAAATGAAGGTAACTGGACTCTTCTGGTTTCCGTCCAGAAGGCTTCTTCTGTTCTAAAATAGTAGCCATGGAGTCTTCCTATTTATGTCCCTCGTGGTCGTGTCCCCCTGGGGGTGGTCACAGTAGAGTTGTCGGCGTGGCTGGTGAAAGACGGCCCTGCATACCAATCGCTCGTTTGCCTTCCTGGTGCACAAAACAACTCGTTAGTGGCCACTTTTCCTCCTGGAAGAGACGATCTCCAGGGAGGGATGTCAGGACATTGTTGGAAGCGGACGGTGTGATGGTGATGGTGCGAGACTCCTCTGTTAAGAGGGCCTTTCCAGTTTGACAAAAATGGTTTCTGTCAAGCCACCATTCCTCCCATATCTAAAATGGAGCGTCCCTTTCTTTTTTTCTTAGATGCATATGAAATGCTAATTCTGGGACCGAAGAAGCTGTCCATGTTTTGCTATTTGTTTGTGTAAGTGCTGTTGGTCCCTCCAATGTACAGGTCCTTGGACCTCTTACTACACGGACATCTATTCTTTGTGGGTTCTGAACTTCTGTTCATTTGTACAAATGGTTGTTATGTATTGCAGGAGGAGTTGAGACGGCACAGACACTAGGGGGCAGTATAGCTCTATGTATTTATTATACATAGTCACTATATATATATATTAGGGATGTCCGATAATGGCTTTTTGCCGATATCCGATATTCCGATATTGTCCAACTCTTTAATTACCGATACCGATATCAACCGATATATGCAGTCGTGGAATTAACACATTATTATGCCTAATTTGGACAACCATGTATGGTGAAGATAAGGTACTTTTTAAAAAAAATAATAAAATAAGATAACTAAATTAAAAACATGTTAAAGAGGTTCATTTAGCCTACTAATGTGTATTTATAAATAGTTGATTTATATAGATATATATATATATATATATATATATATATATATATATATATATATATATATATATATATATATATATATATATATATATATATATATATATATATATATATATATATATATATATATATATACACTAACATCACGTGACACCTCTGAGGAAGGCTGCAGAAGCAAGGTAGCCGAAACTTGTCAGGTACAAAACTTTACCTTACTAGCCTATATAAATCAACTATTTATAAATAAATTAAAAACATTTTCTTGAATAAAAAAGAAAGTAAAACAATATAAAAACAGTTACATAGAAACTAGTAATTAATGAAAATGAGTAAAATTAACTGTTAAAGGTTAGTACTATTAGTGGAGCAGCAGCACGCACAATCATGTGTGCTTACGGACTGTATCCCTTGCAGACTGTATTGATATATATTGATATATAATGTAGGAACCAGAATATTGATAACAGAAAGAAATGGGGGGAGGGAGGTTTTTTGGGTTGGTGCACTAATTGTAAGTGTATCTTGTGTTTTTTATGTTGATTTAATTAAAATACAATAAAAATTAAAAAAAAAAAACGATACAGATAATTAAAAAAAACGATACCGATAATTTCCGATATTACATTTTAACGCATTTATCGGCATGCCGATATTATCAGACATCCCTAATATATATGTATATATATATATATATATATATATATATATATATATATATATATATATATATATATATATATATATATATATATATATATATATATATATATATATATATATGTATATATATATATATATATATATAATAATCAAACAATAATAATATCCATCCATCCATCCATTTTCTACCGCTTATCCCTTTCGGGGTCGCGGGGGGTGCTGGATCCTATCTCAGCTACAATCGGGCGGAAGGCGGGGTACACCCTGGACAAGTTGCCACCTCATCACAGGGCCAACACAGATAGACAGACAACATTCACATTCACACACTAGGGCCAATTTAGTGTTGCCAATCAACCTATCCCCAGGTGCATGTCTTTGGAGGTGGGAGGAAGCCGGAGTGCCCGGAGGGAACCCACGCAGTCACGGGGAGAACATGCAAACTCCACACAGAAAGATCCCGAGCGCAGGATCGAACCCAGGACCTTCGTATTGTGAGGCAGACGCACCAACCCCTCCTCCACTGTGCTGCCCCCAATATAAACTAAGGAAATGGAGTGTGATCTAGATCCAAAAGTGTATGTGGTGTGTGTGGAATTAATTGTTGTGTATTAGCGTGAGTGTTGGGCGAGAGAAGAGTCCAAAAGGGTCTTGGCAGGCTCGTATGGCCGTGAACAGGCAGGAAGTCGGGGGCTATAGCGGGGGTGAAGAAGGTCCGTGTCCAAGCGGGGGTCGAGGATCGAGGAGGCAGAGGAGCAAGATATGAGGAGACGCACACCTCGTCGACGCGGCAACAAAGGCCGACTGCTGGGAGGAGACAAGGAAAGACACGGGGACTAATCAAAGAAACACAGAGAGAGAGAAAGGCATAGAGCTTACGGTACTCCAACAGATGAGTTTACGTTCTGGCGCCAGATAGCAGGTAGAGCAGGCTTTTGAAGGCAGGACCTCTCATTAGCCCCAGGTGCGTTGAGTGCCGGTGATTGATCGCAGCTTCTGGCTGCAGCAGGGAGTGACGTGTGCGGAAACGCGCGGCCGTGGGCGTGGCGTGAGGTGCGCTCCGTGGCTTACTGACGAATGCCCGGGCCGTGACAACGGTAATTGGTAAATGGGTTATACTTGTATAGCGCTTTTCTACCGTCAAGGTACTCAAAGCGCTTTGACACTATTTCCACATTCACACCATCATCATCGGCGGTCACTCGAACGAGTATGACGATCCTCCTGGTAGGGGGGTATCCCTTTATGGAGGATGCCTGTGCGTGACTTTGTTTAACGTGGGGAGACTGGTGCACAGATAGTCACCACACGATCCTTGACAGTTTCGGGTCAGGGTCCAGTGGCATGGAGTCCAAGACGACTGGGGACCCTTTTCTGCTGCAGCCTTCTTCCGCCATCCCAGCCGTTGTGACGCTCCATAGGGTTAGCAGTCATCCTCCGCCTGGTCTTGGGTTGTTATTTTCCCATAACTGGGCCCACATGGATGTGGGGGTGCCTTCTTCCGCCATCGCAGCCGTTGTGGTATTTCTTACATCCACCGTCTTCCGCCTGCTCCGCCGTTGAGGTCTTCACTGTATCCCTGGCTAGGGGGCAGTCAGGTACTACAGTGTTTCCCATAAACTGCCTAGATACTTTTGGCGGTGGGGGCGTGGCTATGGGCGTGGTCACCATGACATAATAATAATAATAATAATAATAACTGGGATTTATATAGCGCTTTTCTAAGTACCCAAAGTCGCTTTACAATGTTAAAAACCCATCATTCATTCACACCTGGTGGTGGTAAGCTACTTTCGTAGCCACAGCTGCCCTGGGGTAGACTGACATCATCGAGTAATTTGCATAATTTACTACAATAATAACAATGATATGATTTTCTCTAAAAAGGCTCAAAAAATGTATACTTACTAATTAGTAATAACAGTTTTGTTTTAAACGTCCATCCATCCATCCATCCATTTTACAATATAATTACAACACTTTATGTACATATTTATATACAGATTTGAACAATAA
Organism: Entelurus aequoreus; assembly: GCF_033978785.1. Classification (NCBI taxonomy): domain Eukaryota; kingdom Metazoa; phylum Chordata; class Actinopteri; order Syngnathiformes; family Syngnathidae; genus Entelurus; species Entelurus aequoreus. The sequence goes on along the minus strand of NC_084746.1, from coordinate 47,932,029 downwards.
GTTATTCACTGAAATATATTTATTAATTGTGGTTCGTTCTTACAAAAAATATATCTTATAAAATATAAAAGCTAAAATGTCTCTTAAAGCTCTGCCCCTTTAAATAGTGCATACTAAATAATTTAACTTTAGCCTACTACTACAACCATATTTTTTGCCAGCAACATAAAGTGAAACAGAGGCAGAGGTGTCCTGCCACAGTCAGTAACAAATGAACAGAAAACAGTAGTGGTCAAATACAATTAAGGCAACAAGAGAAGTATCCTACACTTCTCTTTTGTAAAGTAAATGTGAACAGCCTATATGGGCATCTACATCAACTATATGATTTGCCTGAGAAGCTGGACAGGACAAAAAAAATAAATATTTGTGGCGGACGTAATTCTTTGGTGGCGGGCCGCCACAAATAAATGAATGTGTGGGAAACACTGTACTAAGCCTTTGCCAAGGGCCACCTGGGGTAACCGTAGTAAAGGGGTTAACCTCCTGGTGCCCCAAGACCCCATAGAGGAGCCTCCACTGCCGGATGCACATTAACGTCATGCCCAGGATATAAATTCACACACACATTCACACACTGATGGCGGGACTTGCCATGCAAGACCCTAACCACGACCCATCAGGAGCAAGGGTGAAGTGTCTTGCTCAAGGACACAACGGGACGTGACGAGGTTGGTAGAAGGTGGGGATTGAACCAGAAACCCTCAGGTTGCTGGCACGGCCACTCTTCCAACCGTGCCACGCCATCCCCGGCAACAAAAGTATGATTAAAGGGTTCAACAAGAACAATAGAAAAGTTGCACACATCAATCAATCAATCAATCAATCAATCAATGTTTACTTATATAGCCCTAAATCACAAGTGTCTCAAAGGGCTGCACAAGCCACAATGACATCCTCCGCTCAGGGCAAGGAAAAACTCAAACCAATGGGACAATGAGAAACCTTGGAGGGGACCGCAGATGTGGGGACCCCCCACCCCCTGGGCGACCGGTGCAATGGACGTCGAGTGGATCTAGCATAATATTGTGAGAGTCCAGTCCATAGTGGATCTAACATAATATTGTGAGAGTCCAGTCCATAGTGGATCTAACATAATATTGTGAGAGTCCATTCCATAGTGGATCTAACATAATAGTGTGAGAGTCCAGTCCATAGTGGATCTAACATAATATTGTGAGAGTCCAGTCCATAGTGGATCTAACATAATATTGTGAGAGTCCAGTCCATAGTGGATCTAACATAATATTGTGAGAGTCCAGTCCATAGTGGATCTAACATAATATTGTGAGAGTCCAGTCCATAGTGGATCTAACATAATATTGTGAGAGTCCAGTCCATAGTGGATCTAACATAATATTGTGAGAGTCCATTCCATAGTGGATCTAACATAATAGTGTGAGAGTCCAGGCCATAGGGGGTCTAACATAATAGTGTGAGAGTCCAGTCCATAGTGGATCTAACATATTAGTGTGAGAGTCCAGTCCATAGTGGATCTAACATAATAGTGTGAGAGTCCAGTCCATAGTGGATCTAACATAATAGTGTGAGAGTCCAGTCCATAGTGGATCTAACATAATAGTGTGAGAGTCCAGTCCATAGTGGATCTAACATAATAGTGTGAGAGTCCAGTCCATAGTGGATCTAACATAATAGTGTGAGAGTCCAGTACATAGTGGATGTAACATAATAGTGAGAGTCCAGTCCATAGTGGATCTAACATAATAGTGTGAGAGTCCAGTCCATAGTGGATGTAACAAAATAGTGAGAGTCCAGTCCATAGTGGCTCTAACATGATAGTGAGAGTCCAGTCCATAGTGGATCTAACATAATAGTGAGAGTCCAGTCCATAGTGGATCTAACATAATATTGTGAGAGTCCAGTCCATAGTGGATCTAACATAGTAGTGAGAGTCCAGTCCCTAGTGAATCTAACATAATAGTGAGAGTCCAGTCCATAGTGGATCTAACATAATAGTGAGAGTCCAGTCCATAGTGGATCCAACATAATAGTGAGAGTCCAGTCCATAGTGGATCTTAAATAATAGTGAGAGTCCAGTCCATAGTGGATCTAACATAATAGTGAGAGTCCAGTCCATAGTGGATCTAACATAATAGTGAGAGTCCAGTCCATAGTGGATCTAACATAATATTGTGAGAGTCCAGTCCATAGTGGATCTAACATAGTAGTGAGAGTCCAGTCCCTAGTGAATCTAACATAATAGTGAGAGTCCAGTCCATAGTGGATCTAACATAATAGTGAGAGTCCAGTCCATAGTGGATCCAACATAATAGTGAGAGTCCAGTCCATAGTGGATCTTAAATAATAGTGAGAGTCCAGTCCATAGTGGATCTAACATAATAGTGAGAGTCCAGTCCATAGTGGATCCAACATAATAGTGAGAGTCCAGTCCATAGTGGATCTAACATAATAGTGTGAGAGTCCAGTCCATAGTGGATCTAACATAATAGTGAGAGTCCAGTCCATAGTGGATCTAACATAATAGTGAGAGTCCAGTCCATAGTGGATCTAACATAATAGTGAGAGTCCAGTCCATAGTGGATCTAACATAATATTGTGAGTCCAGTCCATAGTGGATGTAACATAATAGTGAGAGTCCAGTCCATAGTGGATCTAACATAATAGTGAGAGTCCAGTCCATAGTGGATCTAACATAATAGTGAGAGTCCAGTCCATAGTGGATCTAACATAATAGTGAGAGTCCAGTCCATAGTGGATGTAACATAATAGTGAGAGTCCAGTCCATAGTGGATCTAACATAATAGTGTGAGAGTCCAGTCCATAGTGGATGTAACAAAATAGTGAGAGTCCAGTCCATAGTGGCTCTAACATGATAGTGAGAGTCCAGTCCATAGTGGATCTAACATAATAGTGAGAGTCCAGTCCATAGTGGATCTAACATAATATTGTGAGAGTCCAGTCCATAGTGGATCTAACATAGTAGTGAGAGTCCAGTCCCTAGTGAATCTAACATAATAGTGAGAGTCCAGTCCATAGTGGATCTAACATAATAGTGAGAGTCCAGTCCATAGTGGATCCAACATAATAGTGAGAGTCCAGTCCATAGTGGATCTTAAATAATAGTGAGAGTCCAGTCCATAGTGGATCTAACATAATAGTGAGAGTCCAGTCCATAGTGGATCCAACATAATAGTGAGAGTCCAGTCCATAGTGGATCTAACATAATAGTGTGAGAGTCCAGTCCATAGTGGATCTAACATAATAGTGAGAGTCCAGTCCATAGTGGATCTAACATAATAGTGAGAGTCCAGTCCATAGTGGATCTAACATAATAGTGAGAGTCCAGTCCATAGTGGATCTAACATAATATTGTGAGTCCAGTCCATAGTGGATCTAACATAATAGTGTGAGAGTCCAGTCCATAGTGGATCTAACATAATAGTGAGAGTCCAGTCCATAGTGGATCTAACATAATAGTGTGAGAGTCCAGTCCATAGTGGATCTAACATAATAGTGTGAGAGTCCAGTCCATAGTGGATCTAACATAATAGTGTGAGAGTCCAGTCCATAGTGGATCTAACATAATAGTGAGAGTCCAGTCCATAGTGGATCTAACATAATAGTGTGAGAGTCCAGTCCATAGTGGATCTAACATAAGAGTGTGAGAGTCCAGTCCATAGTGGATCTAACATAATAGTGAGAGTCCAGTCCATAGTGGATCTAACATAATAGTGAGAGTCCAGTCCATAGTGGGGCCAGCAGGAGACCATCCCGAGCGGAGACAGGTCAGCAGCGCAGAGACGTCCCCAACCGATGCACAGACCGGCGGTCCACCCCGGGTCCCGACTTTGGACAGCCAGCGCTTCATCCGTGGCCACCGAACCTGTGCCCCTCCCTCCACGTAGGAAAGGGGGACAGAGAAGAAAAGAAACGGCAGATCAACTGGTCTAAAAAGGGGGGTCTATTTAAAGGCTAGAGTATACAAATGAGTTTTAAGATGGGACTTAAATGCTTGAAAACAACAATCCCACACGGGTACAATATGAACATAATGACATGCGGTATTTACCTCCCTGCTTGGCACTCAGCATCGAGGGTTGGAATTGGGGGTTGAATCCCCGCTGCTGCTCACTGCTCCCCTCACCTCCCAGGGGGTGGAACAAGAGGATGGGTCAAATGCAGAGGGTAATTTCACCACACCTAGTGTGTGTGTGACTACCAGTGGTACTTTAACTTGAACGTGGTTGTAATTTGAATGTACTATCATCATGACTGCTAACTGGCCTACTACTCAGTGGCTAGAGTGTCCGCCCTGAGATCGGTAGGTTGTGAGTCATACCAAAGACTATAAAAATGTGTGACAATCATCGGTACTTTTAACTGTCACGCAGCATCCTGACCTAGCCTTACTCTACCTTCACCGAGTTGCGTGTCGGAGATGGCCTCCTATTTTAAACCGGATCGCAGCAATCTGCAACACCTCCTCGCCCGCTGACCAACTTCCCCGTCCGGCGACTTTCGCCTCGCGTAAGCAAAGTGTGACATTTGCCGATTGAACGTCAGCCACCCTCCCGAATGTGCACTTTCCTGCAAAACGGAGGAAAGAAAAAGCTCAGAGTGCAACATCGTCCGTGGGTGTCTGAGCGCTTTCTTTCCCCTTAAAAGTGCAAAAGCGGCCTTTTAAAGGGCGCTCAGAGAGTTGTCGGGTCGGGCCGAGGAGTTAAAGCTTTGAACTGTTTCAGTTCTTTTTGGGAGTTGGGGGGGGGGGTTTATGCCGGCAAGGAAACGTTACACAAAGCTGGCGCTCATTATGAGTTTACCCTATTAGCATAGTTCACCTGCCCGCGTATGAATCATTGAGGAAGGCGCCCGGATGCTCCTTCTTTTATCGTTGTAATGATGGCGCCCCGTCCGAGAGAAGAATTCTAAAGTAGCGACATTAATGCAGCCGAGCGTCTGCCTCCTTCTGCGTCCTGTTTACTAATGCACGATATGGCAGGCCGGCTTTCTCCACCGCCGTGACCCGACGGCGTGGAAGAACATCCGACCAATTAGCTGTCCGCCCCTCGCCCGTAAAACGCACGTGGACTATTGAGCGTGATGTTTCATAACAGCAGTCGGAGGTGCTAAATGTGCGGTTAATTGTTCCGTTAATTGCTGATGATCGCTCAGTAAGGGGCAAAACAACAGCTGATCATCTTTTATGGCCAGAAGACAGGCGCTCTTTAACATTTACATACTGCTTAATATTTCCTTGTTGGCGCTGATGGCCATTATGAGTGGCAGTCATTTGACCTCTGCCAAGATTGTCAGAATGTATTTGCGGTTGTTTGTTTCATGCTTTGCAGGTAGGGATGTCCGATAATGGCTTTTTGCCGATATTCCGATATTGTCCAACTCTTTAATTACTGATATCAACCGATACCGATATATACAGTCGTGGAATTAACACATTATTATGCCTAATTTGGACAACCAGGTATGGTGAAGATAAGGTACTTTTTTAAAAAAAATATTAAAATAAGATAAATAAATTAAAAAAAATTTCTTGAATAAAAAAAAAAGTACAACAATATAAAAACAGTTACATAGAAACTAGTAATTAATGAAAAGGAGTAAAATTAACTGTTAAAGGTTAGTACTATTAGTGGACCAGCAGCACGCACAATCATGTGTGCTTACGGACTGTATCCCTTGCAGACTGTATTGATATATATTGATATGTAATGTAGGAAGCAGAATATTAATAACAGAAAGAAACAACCCTTTTGTGTGAATGAGTGTAAATGGGGGAGGGAGGTTTTTTGGGTTGGTGCACTAATTGTAAGTGTATCTTGTGTTTTTTATGTTGATTTAATTTTTTAAAAAAAATTAAAAAAAAAAAAAACGATACCGATAATAAAAAAACCGATACCGATAATTTCCGAGATTACATTTTAACGCATATATATCGGCCGATAAGCCGATATTATCGGACATCTCTATTTGCAGGTTAACGAACCAATTCCCGCTAAACTTGACTGACAGTCGCTTTTGACTGTTTGATATGCTTTTTTATATAGAGGTCCGATAATGGCTTTTTTGCCGATATTCCGATATTGTCCAACTCTTAATTACCGATTCCGATATCAACCGATACCGATATATACAGTCGTGGAATTAACACATTATTATGCCTAATTTGGACAACCAGGTATGGTGAAGATAAGGTACTTTTTTAAAAAAATTAGTAAAATAAGATAAATAAATTTAAAAAAAATTCTTGAATAAAAAAGAAAGTACAACAATATAAAAACGGTTACATAGAAACTAGTAATGAATGAAAATGTGTAAAATTAACTGTTAAAGGTTAGTATTATTAGTGGAGCAGCAGCACGCACAATCATGTGTGCTTACGGACTGTATCCCTTGCAGACTGTATTGATATATATTGATATATAATGTAGGAAGCAGAATATTAATAACAGAAAGAAACAACCCTTTTGTGTGAATGAGTGTAAATGGGGGAGGGAGGTTTTTTGGGTTGGTGCACTAATTGTAAGTGTATCTTGTGTTTTTTATGTTGATTTAATTAAAAAAAAAAAAAAAAAAAAAACGATAACGATAATAAAAAAACCGATACCGATAATTTCCGATATTACATTTTAACGCATATATCGGCCGATAATATCGGCAGGCCGATATTATCGGACATCTCTATTTGCAGGTTAACGAACCAATTCCCGCTAAACTTGACTGACAGTCGCTTTTGACTGTTTGATATGCTTTTTTATAGAGAGGTCTGATAATGGCTTTTTTGCCGATATTCCGATATTGTCCAACTCTTAATTACCGATACCGATATCAACCGATACCGATATATACAGTCGTGGAATTAACACATTATTATGCCTAATTTGGACAACCAGGTATGGTGAAGATAAGGTACTTTTTAAAAAAAATTAGTAAAATAAGATAAATAAATTAAAAACATTTTCTTGAATAAAAAAGAAAGTACAACAATATAAAAACAGTTACATAGAAACTAGTAATGAATGAAAATTTGTCAAATTAACTGTTAAAGGTTAGTACTATTAGTGGAGCAGCTGCACGCACAATCATGTGTGCTTACGGACTGTATCCCTTGCAGACTGTATTGATATATATTGATATATAATGTAGGAAGCAGAATATTAATAACAGAAAGAAACAACCCTTTTGTGTGAATGAGTGTAAATGGGGGAGGGAGGTTTTTTGGGTTGGTGCACTAATTGTAAGTGTATCTTGTTTTTTTTATGTTGATTTAATTTTTTAAAATTAAAAAAAAAAAAAAACTGATACCGATAATAAAAAAAACGATACCGATAATTTCCGATATTACATTTTAACGCATATATCGGCCGATAATATCGGCAGGCCGATATTATCGGACATCTCTATTTGCAGGTTAACGAACAAATTCCCGCTAAACTTGACTGACAGTCGCTTTTGACTGTTTGATATGCTTTTTTATAGAGAGGTCCGATAATGGCTTTTTTGCCGATATTCCGATATTGTCCAACTCTTAATTACCGATACCGATATCAACCGATACCGATATATACAGTTGTGGAATTAACACATTATTATGCCTAATTTGGACAACCAGGTATGGTGAAGATAAGGTACTTTTAAAAAAAAATATTAAAATAAGATAAATAAATTAAAAACATTTTCTTGAATAAAAAAGAAAGTACAACAATATAAAAACAGTTACATAGAAACTAGTAATGAATGAAAATTTGTAAAATTAACTGTTAAAGGTCAGTACTATTAGTGGACCAGCAGCACGCACAATCATGTGTGCTTACGGACTGTATCCCTTGCAGACTGTATTGATATATATTGATATATAATGTAGGAAGCAGAATATTAATAACAGAAAGAAACAACCCTTTTGTGTGAATGAGTGTAAATGGGGGAGGGAGGTTTTTTGGGTTGGTGCACTAATTGTAAGTGTATCTTGTGTTTTTTATGTTGATTTAATTTTTTTTAAAAAACAAAAACAAAAACAAAAAAAACGATACCGATAATAAAAAAACCGATACCGATAATTTCCGATATTACATTTTAACGCATATATCGGCCGATAATATCGGCAGGCCGATATTATCAGACATCTCTATTTGCAGGTTAACGAACCAATTCCCGCTAAACTTGACTGACAGTCGCTTTTGACTGTTTGATATGCTTTTTTATAGAGAGGTCCGATAATGGCTTTTTTGCCGATATTCCGATATTGTCCAACTCTTAATTACCGATTCCGATATCAACCGATACCGATATATATAGTCGTGGAATTAACACATTATTATGCCTAATTTTGTTGTGATGCCCCACTGGATACATTAAACAATGTAACAAGGTTTTCCAAAATAAATCAACTCAAGTTATGGGGGAAAAAATGCCAACATGGCACTGCCATATTTATTATTGAAGTCACAAAGTGCATTATTTTTTTTAACATGCCTCAAAACAGCAGCTTGGAATTTGGGACATGCTCTCCCTGAGAGAGCATGAGAAGGTTGAGGTGGGCGGGGTTGAGTTGGGGGGGGGGGGGGGGGGGTATTGGGGGGTGTATATTGTTGCATCCCGGAAGAGTTAGCGCTGCAAGGGGTTCTGGGTATTTGTTCTGTTGTGTTTATGTTGTGTTACGGTGCGGACGTTCTCCCGAAATGTGTTTGTCATTCTTGTTTGGTGTGGGTTCACAGTGTGGCGCATATTTGTAACAGTGTTAAAGTTGTTTATACGGCCACCCTCAGTGTGACCTGTATGGCTGTTGACCAAGTAGGCCTTGCATTCACTTGTGTAGATATTATGTGATTGGGCCGGCACACAAAGGCAGTGCCTTTAAGGTTTATTGGCGCTCTCTACTTCTCCCTACGTCCGTGTACCACTCCGTACAGCGGCGTTTTAAAAAGTCATATTACATTTTAAAGCATTTATCAGCCGATAATATTGGCAGCCCGATATTATCGGACATCTCTAATGACAACTGTACTGTAAACAGTCAGTGGCTACTTTTATTAACCCACTTAGTCAAGATGGGTATTAACAGCACAGAAAAAAAAAGTTTAAGTAGCACTGAATTACATAACATAAATAAGTATGTATCAAACTCGCATAAAAAATACATTTGCAAGCAGGCACTTTTTAATTCCCAGTGGACGATGTAATGGACTGTGACACACGTACGGTTCTGGTCAGCGCCAAGTAAGTGACTTGACTTCATTGTGCGGCTATGATCTTCCTCACTTCGGCGTACATTTTTGGCAGCATTTCTCGTGCGGAATATGCCCGGCTTGGCAACTTGAGAACAGTTTTGATTTGGGCTTACATGGTAAACAACTCAAATGAATGTTTTATCCAGACGCATACATTTGTCCAAGTAGACGCATCGTGGGTTTCCTGGATGTGGTCTACATCGCTAAAAAAAAAATCTAAAGAAGAGAATCCCTCTGCCATCTTCCACTTGTTATTTTAACATATAAATCGCCCTCATCTACGACTCTCTCGTCGTCATTTGGGATGTCTGTTGTGATTTCCCTTCCTGGTTCCATGACCCGCCCTATCTTGCCTCTGATTGGCCTGTCCCTAATGTTTTGCCCTAATCTCAACCAATCGTGACTCATCATGGTAAACAACCAACCAATCATGGATGTTCTTATACGTGCAAGCACGTCTTGGAAGGAGGTAAGGGAGGGGTTTAGTAGCCCATGAGTGTTGAGAGGGGGCGGGGGAGAACAAGGAACACAACAAATAAGCGGCGTTTGGTCATTTTAACGTGAAATAAATTATATCGATATTACGATACTTTCTTAATTCATATTGTGTTTAAAAATATATTGATATATCTTGCAAACTGGATATATCACATAGTACAGTATTTCGACTATAGTATGTAGACTATAGTATATTCAAAGTTGACGTTGTAAAGTACTGATCCTGGACAGGATATACCGGACTAAATATACCGATTATATAAGGACATACCGATATACCGACAGCCATCAGACTGTATAATGCATATGTTCCTTTTTGACTGTACTTAAATGTATAATAGACTGTATTTATATTATTCACATGTGAATTATGCTGTATAATAGACTGTATTTATACTATTCACATGTTAATAATGCTGTATAATAGACTGTATTTATATTATTCACATGTGAATAATGCTGTATAATAGACTGTATTTATACTATTCACATGTGAATAATGCTGTATAATAGACTGTATTTATACTATTCACATGTGAATAATGCTGTATAATAGACTGTATTTATATTATCCACATGTTAATAATGCTGTATAATAGACTGTATTTATATTATTCACATGTGAATAATTTAAATACAGTCTATTATACCGCATAATTCACATGTGAGTAATGCTGTATGATAGACTGTATTTATATTATTCACATGTGAATAATGCTGTATAATAGACTGTATTTATATTATTCACATGTGAATAATGCTGTATAATAGACTGTATTTATATTATTCACATGTGAATAATGCTGTATAATAGACTGTATTTATATTTATCACATGTGAATATTGCTGTATAATAGAATGTATTTATATTATTCACATGTGAATAATGCTGTATAATAGACTGTATTTGTATTATTTACATGTGAATAATTTAAATACAGTCTATTATACTGCATAATTAACATGTGAATAATGCTGTATAATAGACTGTATTTATATTATTCACATGTGAATAATGCTGTATAATAGACTGTATTTGTATTATTTACATGTGAATAATTTAAATACAGTCTATTATACTGCATAATTAACATGTGAATAATGCTGTATAATAGACTGTATTTATATTATTCACATGTGAATAATGCTGTATAATAGACTGTATTTATATTATTCACATGTGGATAACTTAAATACAGTCTATTATACTGCATAATTCACATGTGAATAATGCTGTATAATAGACTGTATTTATATTATTTACATGTGAAAATGCTGTATAATAGACTGTATTTATATTATCCACATGTGAATAATTTAAATACAGTCTATTATACTGCATAATTAACATGTGAATAATGCTGTATAATAGACTGTATTTATATTATTTACATGTGAAAATTCTGTATAATAGACTGTATTTATATTATCCACATGTGAATAATTTAAATACAGTCTATTATACTGCATTATTCACATGTGAATAATTCTGTATAATAGACTGTATTTATACTATTCACATGTGAATAATGCTGTATAATAGACTGTATTTATATTATTCACATGTGAATAATTTAAATACAGTCTATTACACTGCATAATTCACATGTGAATAATGCTGTATAATAGACTGTATTTATATTATTCACATGTGAATAATGCTGTATAATAGACTGTATTTATATTAATCACATGTAAAAAAAAACATCTAACTGTTTATTGTTTATTGTGAGCAAACTGTGGTGCTGAAATTTACCCTGGGATCAATAAAGTACTTTCTATTCTATTCTAAAGATGCTTGCTGAAATGTGAGGGTCGAACTAACTTTTTGGACATTCTGTATGGATCGACAGGCGACCTGTCCAGGGTGTTGCCCGCCTCTCGCCCAAAGTCAACTAGGATAGGCTCCAGCTTAAAAAGGAACGTTATCCTGGATGGACTGAAAGGTTGTGCGGAGTGAAGGTTGTTGCTTGGTCAGAGTTCACTTATTCTTGAAATTTCCGTCCAACTGCAGCCTAAAGGACTAATTGAGGTTTTTTTTTTTTCTACCCCCCACCCCCCTCGTTCGCTTGTGTCCTAGATTCCCGTCGTCGTAATTACTGTAGAGCGCTTAAGGACTTTCTCATTTCCATAATTGATTCTTTTATCAAGGAACATCGCGCTATCTCTCTTCCCCGTCTCTCACACAGAATGGATTTTTGTACGCTGATTTGAAATGCTGATCTTTGTTCTGTTGTCCCCTTCCTCCGCCCTCCCTTATCCTCTTCCTCATTCTTTTCGCTCATTACCCCTCACTCTCGACGCCTTCCATCCTTTCCCTCCGTTCTTCCTCCCTCCTCGCCTCCTCTGTTTATTTTAATAGAACACGCCCCCATCCCCACCTCCTCTCGTCTTCCACCCTCGTCTTCACCCTTCATCACTTCATCGCGCCTTTAACGCTTGTCCCGTCTCCTCCTCGTCTCGTCGTTTCCCTGCCTTTGATTTAATTCCTGCGTCCGCCTCACCTCGGGACTTAATTCCTCCGCTCTCATGTCTTCCGTCGCAGGCCGTCGTCCTACACTTGGGAGAAGAAGGATGGAGAGCTCCCCCCGCTGGCCAAAGCGGACGGCGCGTTCCTGCGCTTTGAGACGCTGAACAAGTCGGACAACGGCGTGTACCTGTGCTTCGTGGACAACGGCGTCGGGAGCAGCGCTGGCGAATACACGCTGCTGGTGCAAGGTGAGCAGATTTTCTCATTTTAGGAATTCTTTTCATCTTTTTTCACCTCTGATTTTCTTTGTTTATGTTTTGTTTTCCTTATCCAAACCGCGCTTACTTCCAAAAAATGCTTTGCGCTTCGCTACTTTCTCCTTTTATCCCAACCGTACCATTCGTGGCCGTTTTGTTGGCGCTTCGCCTTCCTCCCAAAGACCCGGACACCACGATTGCTTCTGCGACCTCTTCTCCTACGTCACCGCCATCTTCCCCCCTTGCCACTGAATCTACCTCCTCCTTCGACATTACGGAACTTTCCTCCACCACCTTCCAGTCCGAGAGCACCGCCACCGTCCAGTCCGAGAGCACCGCCACCGTCCAGTCCGAGAGCACCGCCACCGTCCACTCTGAGAGCACCGCCACCGTCCACTCCGAGAGCACCGCCACCGTCCAGTCCGAGAGCACCGCCACCGTCCAGTCTGAGAGCACCGCCACCGTCCAGTCCGAGATCACCGCCACGCTTTCCAACGAGCTTTTCCCCGACGTCACTTTGTCGCCCGACTCCTCCTCCTCTTCCCCCTCCTCTCTCACTTCCGTCTCTCGTACGTCCGCCTCCTCTACTCCCTTCTCCAGTTCGTTTTCGACTTTGCCTCCCATATCTGCAAGCGCGGCGCCTTCCTCCACCGCCCACTCCTCCGCCTTTGCCTCCTCCTCTTACTCCTCAGTTTCCGACTCGCAGAACGGACGTTTCACTTCCACAGGTAAAAAAAAAAAAAAAAAAGAGTCTGCGACACACAAGCAGAGCGACGCCCCCCCTCCCCCCACATGTACAAACCCCGTTTCCATATGAGTTGGGAAATTGTGTTAGATGTAAATATAAACGGAATACAATGATTTGCAAATCCTTTTCAAGCCATATTCAGTTGAATATGCTACAAAGACAATATATTTGATGTTCAAACTGATAAACTTTTTTTTTTTGTGCAAATATTCACTAACTTTAGAATTTGATGCCAGCAACACGTGACAAAGAAGTTGGGAAAGGTGGCAATAAATACTGATAAAGTTGAGGAATGCTCATCAAACACTTACCGTATTTCCTTGAATTGCCGCCGGGAATATAGTATTCGCCTGCCTAGAATTACAGCCGGGTCAAACTGGTTTTGCAAAATAATTAGCGCATGCTTGGCACTTCCGCCGGGTCAAATATGAGTCATTAAATGACTCCCGCCTCCTGGTGGTAGAGGGCGCTAGTGATCCTTCTTGTGACTACTGGTACTACAGAAGACCAGTGCTGCAGAAGAAGACAACAAGCAGCAAGCATGAGCAGCGATCTTTTGCTTGCACTTTTAACATGGAGGATTACATATCTAAAATAAAACAGTTTTCTAAACTGGACTTTCAATCGAAGCAGGAGGTAATACTTAAAGGAATATCTCCATCGAGACTTTTAAAACTGAAGAAAGATAAGGAAGACTGCTTTTGATCAGAAGCAGCTGCACATGGACTCATTTATAAGTAAAGGTAAGACCATAATAACGTTTTTTTTTATTAAATGTGCTTTTCATGATAAGGTAAGCGCTGGAGTGAGAAGAGGTTTTAAAATAAATAGCGCATGCTTGCCCATTCCGCATGCTTTTTTGTAAGCGCAGGAGTGAGAAGAGGTTTTAAATTAATTAGCGCCCCGGCGGCTATTTAAGGAAATACGGTATTTGGAACATCCCACAGGTGTGCAGGCTAATTGGGAACAGGTGGGTGCCATGATTGGGTATAAAAACAGCTTCCCAAAAAATGCTCATTCTTTCACAAGAAAGAATGGGGCGAGGTACACCCCTTTGTCCACAACTGAGTGAGCAAATAGTCAAACAGTTTAAGAACAACGTTTCTCAAAGTGCAATTGCAAGAAATTTAGGGATTTCAACATCCACGGTCCATAATATCATCAAAAGGTTCAGAGAATCTGGAGAAATTACTCCACGTAACCAACATTGAATGACCGTGACCTTCGATCCCCCAGACGGCACTATATATCAAAAACCGACATCAATCTCTAAAGGATATCACCACATGGGCTCAGGAACACTTCAGAAAACCACTGTCACTAAATACAGTTGGTCGCTACATCTGTAAGTGCAAGTTAAAGCTCTACTATGCAAAGCGAAAGCCATTTATCAACAACACCCAGAAACGCCGCCGGCTTCTCTGGGCCCGAGATCATCTAAGATGGACTCATGCAAAGTGGAAAAGTGTTCTGTGGTCTGACGAGTCCGCATTTCAAATTTTTTGGGGAAATTTTCGACATTGTGTCATCCGGACCAAAGGGGAAGCGAACCATCCAGACTGTTATCGACGCAAAGTTGAAAAGCCAGCATCTGTGATGGTATGGGGGTGCATTAGTGCCCAAGACATGGGTAACTTACACATCTGTGAAGGCACCATTAATGCTGAAAGGTACATACAGGTTTTGGAACAACATATGCTGCCATTTTTTTCATGGACGCCCCTGCTTATTTCGGCAAGAGAATGCCAAACCACATTCAGCACGTGTTACAACAGCGTGGCTTCTTAAAAAAAAGAGTGCGGGTACTTTCCTGGCCCGCCTGCAGTCCAGACCTGTCTCCCATCAAAAATGTGTGGCGCATTATGAAGCGTAAAATACGACAGCGGAGACCCCGGACTGTTGAACGCCTGAAGCTCTACATAAAACAAGAATGGGAAAGAATTCCACTTTCAAAGCTTCAACAATTAGTTTCCTCAGTTCCCAATCGTTTATTGAGTGTTGTTAAAAGGAAAGGCCATGTAACACAGTGGTGAACATGCCCTTTCCCAACTACTTTGGCACGTGT
Source organism: Entelurus aequoreus (assembly GCF_033978785.1). Classification (NCBI taxonomy): domain Eukaryota; kingdom Metazoa; phylum Chordata; class Actinopteri; order Syngnathiformes; family Syngnathidae; genus Entelurus; species Entelurus aequoreus. Next base: position 47,916,767 of record NC_084746.1, on the reverse strand, counting down.
TGCAGCCATGAAATTCTAAGTTAATTATTATTTGCAAAAAAACAAATACAGTTTATGAGTTTGAACATCAAATATCTTGTCTTTGTAGTGCATTCAATTGAATATGGGTTAAAAAGGATTTGCAAATCATTGCATTCCGTTTATATTTACATCTAACACAATTTCCCAACTCATATGGAAACAGGGTTTGTACACTGATGTTGTTGTCATGGAAACGAGTCGTTTGGTTTGCATGTCGCGATTTCATTCTTTTTTTTCTTCTGTTTTTTTGTTTGGTGGCCCCTACCCTCCCCACAACACACTCTTCACACACACACACACACACACACACACACACACACACACACACACACACACACACACACACACACACACACACACACACACACACACACACACACACACACACACACACACACACACGCACACACACACACACACCATCACGCCCTCACCCACAACCCCAAGAAGCTGCCGACAACGCCCCAGGTACACCGTGCACCTGACACCTTTTGATCACTTCATTAGGTACACAGGGTGTAATTGTATAATTTTATAAAAATGTCCAAAAACTGGTAGACCAGTCTAGGGTTAACCCCGCCTCTCGCCCAGAGGTCGGCTTGGATAGGCTCCAGCCTACCCTCGAGCCTAATGAGGAACATGGATGGATGGGTTGGGCTAAAAATTCTTCCATATAAGGCAGGGGTTCAAACGTCAGGCCAGGTTTTATCCGGCCCGCGGGATGAGTTTGCCAAGTAAAAAAATGAGCCGACATTTTTGAATGAAAGAAACTGCTGTTCTAAATGTGTCCACTAGATGTCACAATAGCAATTATTTGTATCTATGTAGATTATGCTACATATGTAAGAAAATCAATAAACCACATGATGTTAGTGCACCAGTACATCCTGTAATTTGATTTTTTGATATTTTTTGTCTTGATAGATTGAAAATGAACACCAACGAGTTGACATGATCACATAATTTATTCAGAAAGTATAAATGACGACAAATAAAGATAGAACACTATTAACCGCAACATGTAAGTGTAAAAAATGATTTGTACATTTTCAGAATGTGCTTGTTCTATTTTTAAACAAAGAAAACAATCTGAAGTTGTCTTTATTTTTAAGTTATCGTGCCGTGATTTTACCAGTCCGGCCCACTTGGGAGTAGATTTTTCTCCATGTGGCCCCCCCCGATCTCAAATGAGTTTGACACCCCTGATATAAAGTCAAAGCTTGTTTGTTGTTAATACTTATCAGTGTCAACGTTTCAGATTTTTCTTCTTACATTAAACCAGTGCTTGTCAAATAGTGGTAATGTGTATATAAATGAATAAATAAATATTGTCAGGTTCTCATCAGGATTTCAATTCAGGGGGTGTGTGAAATTTCTCTTGGTTCCTAGTAGGGTTGTACGGTATACCTGGATTAGTATAGTACTGCGATACTAATGAATCATATTCGGTACTATACCGCCTCTAAAAAGTACCGGTCTGTAAACAAACGCCATGGGTGGATCTACACGTAACATCCACTGTAATGATACCAATTACAGGAGCGTATCTAGTCGATACTACTATGATTACATCGATATTTTTTGGCATCACAACATCTTCTTTTTAAAAAAAAAAATTATATCATGTTTATAAAGTCAGGAAATATGTCCCTGGACACACGAGGACTTTGAATATGACCATTGTTTGATCCTGTAACGACTTGGTATCAGATCGATACCCAAATTTGCGGTATCATCCAAAACTAACCATATCTGAGTTATTGTGCAGAAATATGGGGAAATAACTACAAAAGTACACTTCATTCAATAACGGTGTTACAAAAAAAAATCAGTTAGAATAATACATAATGTTGGATATAGAGAACATACAAACCCTTTATTTATTGAATCAAAAATACTGAAATTCCACGACATAGTGAATTTGCAAACAGCTAAAATTATACATAAAGCAAACTATAACCTGCTACCCAAGAATATACAACAATTATTCTCAAAAAAGAGGAGAAATATAATCTTAGAGAAAAATGTAATTTAAAACATTTGTATGCACGTACAACACTTAAGACCTTCAGTATATCAGTATGTGGAATTACATTATGGAATGGATTAAGCAAAGCAATCAAACATTGTACTAATATGATACACTTCAAGAAACTCTTCAAACTTAAAGTGTTTACAAAGTAAAAAGAAGAAGAACCATGATAAACATTCTCAATTTATTTCATCCATCCATTCATTTCTTCAAAATAATCGTACTCATCTCACCATATGAAATGTAATTTACTTCACTGAGTAATATTTATTTATTTCTTTATTTTTATTGTGATTACTTATGGAGTATATTGTGAATAAATTGAGAACAGGAAGTGAACAAAAGTTTTCGCAACTGTTATGTAAAAGAAGAGGGGTAGGATTAAATAAACTCTGTTTCTTCCTACTCCTTTTCGAACATGTTAAAAAGAGAAACTGGAAATCGTGATGTATCATGTTGTATGCTTGCATGTTCCAAATAAACTCAAACTCAACTCAATGTAAAGCATCCAAACAACCGAAGAATAAGTGATTATTACATTTGAACAGAAGTGTAGATAGAACATGTTAAAAGAGAAAGTAAGCAGACATTAACAGTAAATGAACAGGTGGATTAATAATTCATTCTCTACCACTTGTCCTTAATAATACTGACAAAATTATAAAATGATAAATGACACAATATGTTACTGCATACGTCAGCAGACTAAATTAGGAGCCTTTGTTTGTTTACAAAAGACAAAATTACAATAAGAAACATATTTTTAATGTACCCTAGGATTGTTTGTTAAAACAAAGCCAATAATGCAATTTTTTGTGGTCCCCTTTATTTTAGAAAAGTACCGAAAAGTATCAAAATACATTTTGGTACAGGTACCGGTACTAAAATATTGGTAGCGGGACAACACTAGTTCCTAGAGGGGGGCGTGACAGAAAATGATTGAGAACCACTGATCTCCGTGAAACACATGCAGTGCACAGACTTTAAATCCTGTACTTGAGTTATTAAAGGTTTATCAGGTCAGGTGTTACAGAAATTGCCTAAAGGTTGCAGCTGCCACTAAGATGGATAAGCATTTCCTGGGTGAAGCTAGCATTATGCGGCTTTATCATGTTGTAAAAGTGTGTGGTGTGGTGGGGTGCATTTATTTTCTTACATGAGTGTAAACGGCAAGTGTGGTGCCCCCTTTTGGTCGTGCTAAAACATGCTGGCATGCGTGAAATATACCATATTTTCCGGACCATAGGGCACACCGGACATACTTGAATTCGGAGGTCTCGGGAGGAGGGGGTTAAGGGGGAGGAGTATATTTATAGCTAGAATTCACTGAAATTAAAGTATTTCATATATATATATATATATATATATATATATATATATATATATATATATATATATATATGTATGTGTGGGAAAAAAAATCACAAGACTACTTCATCTCTACAGGCCTGTTTCATGAGGGGTTCCCTCAATCATCAGGAGATGTTTTTTTCCACACATACATATATTGTGCTCTATCACGGTATCGAGCACTATTTTTTTGGATAATCTAAGACACACATATATATATATATATATATATATATATATATATATATATATATATATATATATATATATATATATATATATATATATATATATATATATATATATATATATATATATATATACACTACCGTTCAAAAGTTTGGGGTCACATTGAAATGTCCTTATTTTTGAAGGAAAAGCACTGTACTTTTCAATGAAGATAACTTTAAACTAGTCTTAACTTGAAAGAAATACACTCTATACATTGCTAATGTGGTAAATGACTATTCTAGCTGCAAATGTCTGGTTTTTGGTGCAATATCTACATAGGTGTATAGAGGCCCATTTCCAGCAGCTATCACTCCAGTGTTCTAATGGTTCAATGTCTTTGCTCATTGGCTCAGAAGGCTAATTGATGATTAGAAAACCCTTGTGCAATCATGTTCACACATCTGAAAACAGTTTAGCTCGTTACAGAAGCTACAAAACTGACCTTCCTTTGAGCAGATTGAGTTTCTGGAGCATCACATTTGTGGGGTCAATTAAACGCTCAAAATGGCCAGAAAAAGAGAACTTTCATCTGAAACTCGACAGTCTATTCTTGTTCTTAGAAATGAAGGCTATTCCACAAAATTGTTTGGGTGACCCCAAACTTTTGAACGGTAGTGTATATATATATATATATATATATATATATATATATATATATATATATATATATATATATATATATATATATATATATATATATATATATATATATATATATATATATATATATATAAATATATATATATATATATATATATTACATTACAGTACACAGTAATGAAAACCCAGTTGTTCTACTAACTGTACTGTACTAAAGAAGCGGTCAGAAAGTGTTTTGAAGTCGTTATGTAAAACATAATCTATGCAACATTTTGACAAAGGAACCACCATTACATGTTATGTAGACAACAAGGAAGTGTTTCAAATGTAGAAAAAAAATCATAATTAGGGCTGTCAACGTTAACGCTTTAACGCATGTGATTGATTAAAAAATATATATATAAAGTTATCATAAATTAATCAAGATTAATCCCACTATTTATAATAACCGGACGTAAAATTGGAAGTCGGCGCCTATTGCACTGCAAAAAGTGAAATCTAAGTAATATTAAATATCTCAAATAAGGGTGATATTTGCTTATTTTCTGTCTAATAAGATAATTCTTCTCACTAAGCAGATTTTATGTT
>NC_084746.1:47899445-47906945 GCF_033978785.1 Entelurus aequoreus | reverse complement strand
ATATTGACTTGCGTTGAGTAAAATTACGACTTTTATGACTTTTCTTGGGAAATTCTGACCTTTTTCAGGTGAAATTTCAACTAATTTTTCACAACAAGCTTTTTTATATTTGCATAGTATGTATATATTATTAATGTTGTAAATACAAATATTTATATATCTAGAAAGGCTGGTCCTAAAGAAGTAGGCCTTTTTCAGATGTCTCAAAAAGGTAACAAATACAAGAATGTGTGTGTGTGTGTGTGTGTTCTTGTATTTCTACCCTTCTTGAGACATCAACAAGGAAAAGTACCGTCCATATGAGGACCGGTGAACAAGTTAGGACATAAATCATGGTCCCTATACAGAAAACCATTGCATCTAATAGAGAATGTCTCATTTGCACCCCTGGTGGTGAAATCTATCAAAATTAGGGTGGTCCCAAAAAGGGGGGATTTATTAAATTGACTGTGTGTCGGTTTTAAAAGTGCTCCCCCTCTGGTCAACATATGAAATAACAAGTGTGTGTAAGAAATTTAAATGCCCCCCTTTGGCCAAACTTATATATGTGTATAGAGACATACTGTAATAACTTGAAGTAAATAATGAAGATTAAAAACCAATTACAAACAAAAAAATTCAAAAAAATAAATAAATGAACTAAAAGTAGTCTTTTTCTCACAATGTGTCGACTTTTTGCTTATGAAATTGGGAACAATTTCTCATATTCATTCTGTTTCTGCAACGTTGCAATATTTTCCCGGAAAATTGTTACTTTTTGATGTAAAGTATTTGCTTTTTAATGCAAAATGGTGAAATCTGTCATAAAATTCTGCCTTATCACACTATTGCCCATTTTTTTGTTCTTGTAAAATAGTGACATTTTTTGAGTGAAATGATAACTTTGGTCATCATTTTGCCAATTAAAGTTCCGATTATTATTATAATACTGCCAAAATTTAAAAGGTTTTTAAATGTAAAATTACGACTCTTTTCATAAAATTGCCAAAATTTAAAGCTCTTTCTTGTAAAATTGCGACTGTTATTGAGTAAAATTCCAAGTTTTATCATAATATTGCACAAATGTTCAGTTTTTCTTTCAAGTGTGTGTAACAAATTGAAATGCGCCCCTTTTGGCCAAACTTATATACAGTATGTATATAGAGACATACTGTAATAACTTGAAGTAAATAAGGAAGATTAAAAACCAATTACAAACAAAAAATTCAAAAAAATAAATAAATGAACTAAAAGTAGTGTTTTTCTCACAATGTGTCGACTTTTTGCTTATGAAATTGGGAACAATTTCTCATATTCTTTCTGTTTCTGCAACGTTGCAATATTTTCCCGGAAAATTGTTACTTTTTGATGTCAAATATTTACTTTTTAATGCAAAATGGTGACATGTGTCATATAAAATTCTGCCTTATCACAATATTGCCCATTTTTTTGTTCTTGTAAAATAGTGACATTTTTGGAGTAAAATTATTACTTTTGTCATAATTTTGCCAGTTAAAATTTCAATTATTTTTATATTACTCCCAACATTTTTAAGTTTTCTTATACAATTGTGACTTCTATCGAGTACAATTACGACTCTTCATAAAATTGCCAAGATTTAAAGCTCTTTCTTGTAAAATTGCGACTGTTATTGAGTAAAATTTCAACTTTTATCATAATATTGCACAATTGTTCAGTTTTTCTTGTAAAATATTGACTTGGGTTGAGTAAAATTACGACTTTTATGACTTTTCTTGTGAAATTGTGACCTTTTTCTTGTGAAATTCCAACTCATTTTTCACAACAAGTTTTTTTATATTTGCATAGTATGTATATATTATTAATGTTGTAAATACAAATATTTATATATCTAGAAAGGCTGGTCCTAAAGAGGTAGGCATTTTTCAGAGGTCTCAAAAAGGTAACAAATACAAGAATGTGTGTGTGTGTGTGTGTGTGTGTGTGTGTGTGTGTGTGTGTGTGTGTGTGTGTGTGTGTGTGTGTGTGTGTGTGTGTGCGCGTGTGTTCTTGTATTTCTACCCTTCTTGAGACATCAACAAGGAAAAGTACCGTCCATATGAGGACCGGTGAACAAGTTAGGACATAAATCATGGTCCCAATATGGAAAATCATTGCATCTAATAGAGAATGTCTCATTTGCACCCCTGGTGGTGAAATCTATCAAAATTAGGGTGGTCCCAAAAAGGGGGGATTTTTTAAATTGACTGTGTGTCGGTTTTAAAAGTGCTCCCCCTCTGGTCAACATATGAAATAACAAGTGTGTGTAAGAAATTTAAATGCGCCCCCTTCGGCCAAACTTATATATGTATATAGAGACATACTGTAATAACTTGAAGTAAATAATGAAGATTAAAAACCAATTACAAACAAAAAATTCAAAAAAATAAATAAATGAACTAAAAGTAGTCTTTTTCTCACAATGTGACGACTTTTTTCTTATGAAATATTTGAACAATTTCTCATATTCTTTCTGTTTCTGCAACGTTGCAATATTTTCCCAGAAAATTGTTACTTATTGATGTAAAATATTTACTTTTTAATGCAAAATGGTGACGTGTCATATAAAATTCTGCCTTATCACAATATTGCCCATTTTTTTGTTCTTGTAAAATAGTGACATTTTTGGAGTAAAATTATTACTTTTGTCATAATTTTGCCTACTAAAATTTCCATTATTATTATAATACTGCCAAAATTTAAAATGTTTTTAAATGTAAATTTACGACTCTTTTCTTAAAATTGCCAAAATGTAAAGCTCTTTCTTGTAAAATTGCGACTGTTATTGAGTAAAATTCCAAGTTGTATGATAATATTGCACAAATGTTCAGTTTTTCTTGTAAAATATTGACTTGGGTTGAGTAAAATTACGACTTTTATGACTTTTCTTGGGAAATTGTGACCTTTTTCAGGTGAAATTCCAACTCATTTTTCACAACAAGCTTTTTTATATTTGCATAGTATGTATATATTATTAATGTTGTAAATACAAATATTTATATATCTAGCAAGGCTGGTCCTAAAGAGGTAGGCATTTTTCAGAGGTCTCAAAAAGGTAACAAATACAAGAGTGTGTGTGTGAGTGTGTGTGTGTGTGTGTTCTTGTATTTCTACCCTTCTTGAGACATCAACAAGGAAAAGTACCGTCCATATGAGGACCGGTGAACAAGTTAGGACATAAATCATGGTCCCAATATGGAAAACCATTGCATCTAATAGAGAATGTCTCATTTGCACCCCTGGTGGTGAAATCTATCAAAATTAGGGTGGTCCCAAAAAGGGGGGATTTTTTAAATTGACTGTGTGCCGGTTTTAAAAGTGCTCCCCCTCTGGTCAACATATGAAATAACAAGTGTGTGGAAGAAATTTAAATGCGCCCCCTTCGGCCAAACTTATATATGTATATAGAGACATACTGTAATAACTTGAAGTAAATAATGAAGATTAAAAACCAATTACAAACAAAAAATTCAAAAAAATAAATAAATGAACTAAAAGTAGTCTTTTTCTCACAATGTGTCGACTTTTTGTTAATGAAATTGGGAACAATTTCTCATATTCATTCTGTTTCTGCAACATTGCAATATTTTCCCGGAAAATTGTTACTTTTTATGTCAAATATTTACTTTTTAATGCAAAATTGTGACGTGTCACATACAATTCTGACTTATCACAATATTGCCCATTTTTTTGTTCTTGTAAAATAGTGACATTTTTTGAGTAAAATTATGACTTTTGTCATCATTTTGCCAATTAAAATTCCGATTATTATTATAATACTGCCAAAATTTAAAAGGTTTTTAAATGTAAAATTACGACTTTTTTCATAAAATTGCCAAGATTTAAAGCTCTTTCTTGTAAAATTGCGATTGTTATTGAGTAAAATTCCAAGTTTTATCATAATATTGCACAAATGTTCAGTTGTTCTTTCAAGTGTGTGTAACAAATTGAAATGCGCCCCTTTTGGCCAAACTTATATATGTATATAGAGACATACTGTAATAACTTGAAGTAAATAATGAAGATTAAAAACCAATTACAAACAAAAAAATTCAAAAAAATAAATAAATGAACTAAAAGTAGTCTTTTTCTCACAATGTGTCGACTTTTTGCTTATGAAATTGGGAACAATTTATCATATTATTTCTGTTTCTGCAACGTTGCAATATTTTCCCAGAAAATTGTTACTTTTTTATGTAAAATATTTACTTTTTGATGCAAAATGGTGACGTGTCATATAAAATTCTGACTTATCACTATATTGCCCATTTTTTTGTTCTTGTAAAATAGTGACATTTTTGGAGTAAAATTATTACTTTTGTCATAATTTTGCCAGTTAAAATTTCAATTATATTTATATTACTGCCAACATTTTTAAGTTTTCTTATACGATTGTGACTTTTATCGAGTACAATTACGACTCTTCATAAAATTGCCAAGATTTAAAGCTCTTTCTTGTAAAATTGCGACTGTTATTGAGTAAAATTCCAACTTTTATCATAATATTGCACAAATGTTCAGTTTTTCTTGTAAAATATTGACTTGGCTTGAGTAAAATTACAACTTTTATGACTTTTCTTGTGAAATTGTGACCTTTTTCTTGTGAAATTCCAACTCATTTTTCACAACAAGTTTTTTTTTATATTTGTATAGTATGTATATATTATTAATGTTGTAAATACAAATATTTATATATCTAGAAAGGCTGGTCCTAAAGAGGTAGGCATTTTTCAGAGGTCTCAAAAATGTAACAAATACAAGAATGTGTGTGTGTGTGTGTGTCTTTTTCTCACAATGTGTCGACTTTTTGCTTATGAAATTGGGAACAATTTCTCATATTCTTTCTGTTTCTGCAACGTTGCAATATTTTCCCGGAAAATTGTTACTTTTTGATGTAAAATATTTACTTTTTGATGCAAAATGGTGACGTGTCATATACAATTCTGACTTATCACTATATTGCCCATTTTTTTGTTCTTGTAAAATAGTGACATTTTTTGAGTAAAATGATGACTTTTGTCATCATTTTGCCAATTAAAATTCCGATTATTATTATAATACTGCCAAAATTTAAAAGGTTTTTAAATGTAAAATTACGACTCTTTTCATAAAATTGCCAAAATTTAAAGCTCTTTCTTGTAAAATTGCGACTGTTATTGAGTAAAATTCCAAGTTTTATCATAATATTGCACAAATGTTCAGTTTTTCTTTCAAGTGTGTGTAACAAATTGAAATGCGCCCCTTTTGGCCAAACTTATATATGTGTATAGAGACATACTGTAATAACTTGAAGTAAATAAGGAAGATTAAAAACCAATTACAAACAAAAAATTCAAAAAATAAATAAATGAACTAAAAGCAGTCTTTTTCTCACAATGTGTCGACTTTTTCTTATGAAATTGGGAACAATTTCTCATATTCTTTCTGTTTCTGCAACGTTGCAATATTTTCCCGGAAAATTGTTACTTTTTGATGTAAAATATTTACTTTTTAATGCAAAATGGTGACGTGTCATATAAAATTCTGCCTTATCACACTATTGCACATTTTTTTTGTTCTTGTAAAATAGTGACATTTTTTGAGTAAAATGATGACTTTTGTCATCATTTTGCCAATTAAAATTCCGATTATTATTATAATACTGCCAAAATTTAAAAGGTTTTTAAATGTAAAATTACGACTCTTTTCATAAAATTGCCAAGATTTAAAGCTCTTTCTTGTAAAATTGCGACTGTTATTGAGTAAAATTCCAACTTTTATCATAATATTGCACAAATGTTCAGTTTTTCTTGTAAAATATTGACTTGCGTTGAGTAAAATTACGACTTTTATGACTTTTCTTGTGAAATTGTGACCTTTTTCTTGTGAAATTCCAACTCATTTTTCACAAGTTTTTTTTATATTTGCATAGTATGTATATATTATTAATGTTGTAAATACAAATATTTATATATCTAGAAAGGCTGGTCCTAAAGAGGTAGGCATTTTTCAGAGGTCTCAAAAAGGTAACAAATACAAGAATGTGTGTGTGTGTGTGTGTGCGTGTGCGTGTGTGTGTTCTTGTATTTCTACCCTTCTTGAGACATCAACAAGGAAAAGTACCTTCCATATGAGGACCGGTGAACAAGTTAGGACATAAATCATGGTCCTAATACAGAAAACCATTGCATCTAATAGAGAATGTCTCATTTGCACCCCTGGTGGTGAAATCTATCAAAATGAGGGTGGTCCCAAAAAGGGGGGATTTTTTAAATTGACTGTGTGCCGGTTTTAAAAGTGCTCCCCCTCTGGTCAACATATGAAATAACAAGTGTGAATAAAAGAAATTTAAATGCGCCCCCTTCGGCCAAACTTATATATGTATATAGAGACATACTGTAATAACTTGAAGTAAATAATGAAGATTAAAAACCAATTACAAACAAAAAATTCCAAAAAATAAATAAATGAACTAAAAGTAGTCTTTTTCTCACAATGTGTCGACGTTTTGTTAATGAAATTGGGAACAATTTCTCATATTCATTCTGTTTCTGCAACATTGCAATATTTTCCCGGAAAATTGTTACTTTTTATGTCAAATATTTACTTTTTAATGCAAAATTGTGACGTGTCACATACAATTCTGACTTATCACAATATTGCCCATTTTTTTGTTCTTGTAAAATAGTGACATTTTTTGAGTGAAATGATGACTTTTGTCATAATTTTGCCTACTAAAATTTCGATTATTATTATAATACTGCCAAAATTTAAAATGTTTTTAAATGTAAATTTACGACTCTTTTCTTAAAATTGCCAAAATTTAAAGCTCTTTCTTGTAAAATTGCGACTGTTATTGATTAAAATTCCAACTTTTATCATAATATTGCACAAATGTTCAGTTTTTCTTGTAAAATATTGACTTGCGTTGAGTAAAATTACGACTTTTATGACTTTTCTTGTGAAATTGTGACCTTTTTCAGGTGAAATTCCAACTCATTTTTCACAACAAGCTTTTTTATATTTGCATAGTATGTATGTATTATTAATGTTGTAAATACAAATATTTATATATCTAGAAAGGCTGGTCCTAAAGAGGTAGGCATTTTTCAGAGGTCTCAAAAAGGTGACAAAAACAAGAACGTGTGTGTGTGTGTGTGTGTGTGTGTGTGTTCTTGTATTTCTACCCTTCTTGAGACATCAACAAGGAAAAGTAGCTTCCATATGAGGACCGGTGAACAAGTTAGGACATAAATCATGGTCCCAATACAGAAAACCATTGCATCTAATAGAGAATGTCTCATTTGCACCCCTGGTGGTGAAATCTATCAAAATTAGGGTGGTCCCAAAAAGGGGGGATTTTTTAAATTGACTGTGCCGGTTTTAAAAGTGCTCCCCCTCTGGTCAACATATGAAATAACAAGTGTGTGTAAGAAATTTAAATGCGCCCCCTTTGGCCAAACTTATATATGTGTATAGAGACATACTGTAATAACTTGAAGTAAATAATGAAGATTAAAAACC
>NC_084746.1:47874765-47899425 GCF_033978785.1 Entelurus aequoreus | reverse complement strand
TCTTCATACATTTTTGAAAAAGAGAGCCACTAGGGCGGCGCTAAAGAGCCGCATGCGGCTCTAGAGCCGCGGGTTGCCGACCCCCGGACTAGACGTATACGATTTCATGGGATTAAGCGATTAGGAGTGACAGATTGTTTGGTAAACGTATAGCATGTTCTATATGTTATAGTTATTTGAATGACTCTTACCATAATATGTTACGTTAACATACCAGTTGGTTATTTATGCCTCATATAACGTACACTTATTCAGCCTGTTGTTCACTATTCTTTATTTATTTCAAGTTGCCTTTCAAATGTCTATTCTTGGTGTTGGGTTTTAGCAATACATTTCCCAAAAAATGCGACTTATACTCCAGTGCCACTTATATATGTTTTTTTCCTTCTTTATTATGCATTTTCGGCCGTGCGACTTATACTCCGGAGCGACTTATACTCCGAAAAATACGGTAGTCATGAAGGATCATGGCAGGTTTCTCAAGCAGTTTTGTGTCTAAACGTTTGTATTCAAGTTAGAACAATACTGCAGCCTGAAGCTAGGGAGCAGCAGTGCTCAATCTGATCAACAAGCTCGCCGTTCTAGCCAGTGGATCTGGTAATAAATACATGTGTGGGCGATGTGGCTCAGATGGTAGCGCTTGGAGCGAATGCAAGTGGAGTGAATGAATGATGGTTGCTCAGTTCCCTCTGTAAAGCATTTTGAGTGTCTATAAAAGCGCTACATAAATCGAATCCATTATTACGACATAAAAATCAAGTGAAAAGTATGTTCCCTAAGGGGGGTCAGGACAGAAGATAATTGTGAAGCACTGCAGGAGTAGGGGGTACATGCCCAGGCAAGAATGGTTTGGCTCATAGTGGTGTAACTAACAGCTGTAAAGGAGCGTCCATTCTACAATAGCAGTCATTCGAATTTGCGAATTTGAATTATTTGCGTGGCAAAACGATCACTGCGAAGCAACCTCGACTAGCGTACAATCAGAATGGACGCCTTTCAGTTGTATTAATGGCACGAAGGGTGCACCTGGAACCAGAACAGTTCCTCCTATGTCTTGTTATTTGTTAGAGGCTAAAGCAGACCTGGGCAATTAAGGCCCGGGGCCCACATGCGGCCCAATAAGCTTTTCAATCTGCCCGCCGGACATTCCCAAATCATTTTTTTAGATCTTTAAAATGGAAAGGGTAGCTGCCATTATGATGTGCAGTGATGTTTTCTAATGACCGGAAGTCTTGAACTATACAAAGTATTTCAATGGTTGGAATCTGCACTTTTGGATGATATACTAGTTACTATGGTAATCTAATTAGTTACTATGGTAATCTATTTAGTTACTACTAGCAGCTCAGACGAGGCACAAGCAGTGTGGGCGGGAAGCGTTTCCACAGACGCGGAAAGTTCTAAAGCTTTAGTGATATATATCAGGGGCCGTACTTATCAAGCTTCTTAGAGTGCCATTTTACACATAAGTCCTGAGAATTTGCGAAATTTAGTCCTACTTTCAAACTTAAGAATAAAAGCTTTTTATCAACGTTCTTAAGTCTAAGAATCACTCCTACTCTCACGATATTAAGAGACCTTCAGAGGTGTCTTAAGTGGTTAGGAGTTGCCAGCAGGGGATGGCACTGAGGCGAGAGAGACGTGCCTAACTGGGAACGTTCAGGGAACGGAACAATGTTTTTTTTTTTTTGATGACGAGCAGCTGATCAAACGGTATCGTTTAGACAGAGCGGATATTATTTTTGTCACAGATTTAATACTTTTCGATTCCTTGTTGATTTCTGCATGTGTCTGCAGTGGGCTAGTATATATAGAGCCACCCACACCAGTTTCAAATTAGTTGCCTAATTAATGAATTGGAAAGAAAATGTTATGACAGTAGCGTATGTGTGTGGCCGTGAGGTGAGTGACGTCAGTGAGTGTGTGGGCGAGAGAAGAGAGGGAGCGGTAGCGTGAGTGCCGGCGGGGACTAGTTTGTTTTGTATTATTTTGTAGTTTATTGTCAAAATATACACTCCCATTGTCCACTTAAATATTTCCAAGATATTTCTTTATTCTTAGACAACGGATTCCCTTCTGTGATTGGTCATTTCTATGGACACAGAAATGACGTCACCTAAAATTGCGTTTACGGCACATAGTAATGTCGTAATTCATCTCTGAGTGTGACACTTAAGATTCAGTCCTACACTTCGCTGAAAGTGTGAGTAAGACGCTTGATAACTAACTTTTAAGTGCAGCTTTCAGCGAAGAATTTATTTACTCTTAAGTCAACTCTTAGCAGACTTCTTAGGAGTAATTCTAAGAAGCTTGATAAGTACGGCCCCAGATATATCAGATTATAGGTGGGTTTATTTTGTACCCTTCGCGTTCATATTTCACTGTTTGTTGCGTTTCACTTGATTGTAAAATATTTCAATCGAAAGGGCGTGTGACATTCATATTTTGTCAATATTCAGTGTTTTATCATTGATAGAAAAATGTAAAACTCCATTACGTTTTTTAAGGCGGTCTGTCATAACGGTTTTAGCATTCAATCAGACATTATTGTGAGGTTTTGTATTAGTGTCCCTAAAAATAGATATACCGGCCCTCAGACACATTTTTTTCCTGTAAATGTGGCCCCCCGAGTCAAAATAATTGCCCAGGCCTGGGCTAAAGTGTTGAGTCGCTTAGGAATAGTTGAAAGGACATCGTCGTATGTTGGAGATAGGTGGTGTTGTAGACCGGTGTTTTCCAACCTTTTTTGAGCCAAGGCGCATTTTTTTCTTTGAAAAAAAACCGGAGGCACACCACCAGCAGAAATCATTAAAAAATGAAACTCGGTAGACTATAAAAAGTAAATGTCGCAATTGTTGGATATGACTTTAAAGGCCTACTGAAAGCCACTACTAGCGACCACGCAGTCTGATAGTTTATATATCAATGATGAAATCTTAACATTGCAACACATGCCAATACGGCCGGGTTAACTAATAAAGTGCAATTTTAAATTTCCCGGGAAACTTCCGGTTGAAAACGTTTATGTATGATGACGTTTGCGCGTGACGTCAATGGTTGAAGCGGAAGTATTCGGACACATTGTATCACAATACAAACAGCTCTGTTTTCATCGCAAAATTCCACAGTATTCTGGACATCTGTGTTGGTGAATCTTTTGCAATTTGTTTAATGAACAATGGAGACTGCAAAGAAGAAAGCTGTAGGTGGGATCGGTGTATTAGCGGCTGACTGCAGCAACACAACCAGGAGGACTTTGAGTTGGATAGCAGACGCGCTATCCGACGCTAGCCGCCGACCGCATCGATGATCGGGTGAAGTCCTTCGTCGCGCCGTCGATCGCCGGAACGCAGGTGAGCACGGGTGTTGGTGAGCAGATGAGAGCTGGCGTAGGTGGAGAGCTAATGCTTTTAGCATAGCTCTGTCGAGGTCCCGTAGCTAAGTTAGCTTCAATGGCGTCGTTAGCAACAGCATTGCTTGGCTTCGCCAGGCGGTACAGCATTAACTGTGTGGTTACATGTCCAGAGTTTGGTAGTATTGTTGATCTTCTGTCTATCCTTCCAGTCAGGGGCTTATTTCGTCTGTTTCTATATGCAGTTAAGCACGATGCTATCACGGTAGCTCCGTAGCTAAAGTGCTTCGCCGCTGTATTGTCGTGGAGATAAAAGTCACTGTGAATGTCCATTTCGCGTTCTCGACTCTCATTTTCAAGAGGATATAGTATCCGAGGTGGTTTACTGGCAAACACCAAAATCCATCCATCCATTTTCTACCGCTTATTCCCTTCGGGGTCGCGGGGGGCGCTGGAGCCTATCTGAGCTACAAATCGGGCGGAAGGCGGGGTACACCCTGGACAAGTCGCCACCTCATCACAGGGCCCAAACACCAAAATTAATCAATTAAACATTTTTTTACAAAAGCAGTGTCACTAATATGATTAATTGACACATTAAATGAGAATGCGGTCACAAACAGCTTTGTTTTCTTTCCCACTTTCTCTTGCAGTTCAAGTCATTATTAAAGTCCAACGTTTAACTTGTAATATAATTGTGTAATGAATGTTCACATTCAGGGAATAGCAGCCTCCCTCCAATTATCGCCCGCTTCCAATTAACACCTTATCCTCTTTTTCAGGTTTGTTTGGTAAAAATTTGCTATAGTTAGACTTTTCATACCAAGTGTTGCTGTACCCGAGAGACAAAGTTGCACGATGACATGTGATGGATATCTCAAGTGAACCGCTTGTTCTTGTTCAGGGGTGTCCAAACTTTTTCCACTGAGGGCCGCACACTGAAAAATCAAAGCTAGCGGGGGCCATTTTGATATGTTTTATTTAAAAAACAATACAAAATATGTATAAAAAATATACATTTAGGCCTCCACTCAGGCTTGATCCCGGGGACCCCAAAAGGTTTTGGTAAAAAAAGAAAAAATCAAATATGTGTCATTATTCAGTATTATTATTTTTATTATTATTCAAGGTTTAAATCTCTAGATCCACATTAGGTCTATCTGTCAATATAACGTTTATAAAGATTTAAGTTCTATGCTATTTTTGTCAAAGAAAACCCTGTTTTTTTAATGGAAAAAACACAAAATATGCAATATTTTCACCCAATACAATTTTTAAGTGGAATATTTTAGATTATATAATAATTGGAGCCTTAAAAAAGTCAATAACTCATAACAACATTAATTTTAAATTCATTGTTATTTTTTTGAGCAATGACACTTAAAAAATAATCACACTAAAATGATTGGGGAACCAAAAGGGTTTTGGTAAAAAAAAAAAATCAAAAATGTGTCATTATTCAGTATTATTGTTTTTATCATTATACAAGGTTTAAATCTCTAGATCCACATAGGTCTATCTGGCAATAATAAGTGTTTAAAGATTTAAGTTGTATGCTATTTTTTTTTAAAGAAAACCCTGTTTTTTTAATGGAAAAAACATAAAATATCCAATATTCTCACCCAATAAAATTTTTAAATGGAATATTTTAGATTATATAATAATTGGAGCCTTAAAAAGGTCAATAACTCATAACATTGATGTTAATTAAATTGTGATTTTTTGAGCAATGACACTTGAAAAAAAAAAAATCACAGTAAAATGATTGGGGATCCAAAAGGGTCCTACTCATTAAAGTGTTAAAAAGTAAATTATAAATTTTCTACTGTTTACTTTTAACACAATAGTCTCGAGATCAACTTCAGATCCATCCGTCAATTATAAGTTTTATTGCCGTTTATGTTTTTTGTTTGTTCGTTTTAGGCCCTTCTTTAAAAAAAAACACAAAATATGCAACATTTTCCCCCAAAAAATATCTCAAAGTGGAATATTTAATGTGACGTAATTGGAGCCTTAAATAGGTCTATAACTCATAACAACATTGATTTTAATTAATTGGGATTTTTTGAACAATGACACTTAAAAAAAAATCACACTAAAATGATTGGGGGTCCAAAAGGGTCATACTCATTAAAGTGTTAAAAAGTAAATTATAGATTTTTTACTGTTTACTTTTAACACAATAGTCTCGAGATCAACTTCAGATCTATCCGTCAATTATAACTTTTATTGCCGTTTATGTTTTTTGTTTGTTCGTTTTAGGCCTTTCTTTAAAAAAAAAACATATGCAACATTTTCCCCCCAAAAATATCTCAAAGTGGAATATTTAATGTGACGTAATTGGAGCCTTGAATAGGTCTATAACTCATAACAACATTGATTTTAATTGTGATTTTTTTCAGCAATGACACTTACAAAAAAAAATCACACTAAAATGATTGGGGGTCCAAAAGGGTCCTACTCATTAAAGTGTTAAAAAGTAAATTATACATTTTTTACTGTTTACTTTTAACACAATAGTCTCGAGATCAACTTCAGATCCATCCGTCAATTATAACTTTTATTGTCGTTTATGTTTTTTGTTTGTTCGTTTTAGGCCCTTCTTTAAAAAAAAAACACAAAATATGCAACATTTTCCCCAAAAAAATACCTCAACGTGGAATATTTAATGTGACGTAATTGGAGCCTTGAATAGGTCTATAACTCATAACATTGATTTTAATTGTGATTTTTTCAGCAATGACACTAAAAAAAAAAAATCACACTAAAATGATTGGGGATCCAAAAGGGTCCTACTCATTAAAGTGTTAAAAAGTAAATTATACATTTTTTACTGTTTACTTTTAACACAATAGTCTCGAGATCAACTTCAGATTTATCCGTCAATTATAACTTGTATTGCCGTTTATGTTTTTTGTTTGTTCGTTTTAGGCCTTTCTTGAAAAAAAACACAAAATATGCAACAATTAGCTCAAAAAAATATCTCAAAGTGGAATATTTAATGTGACGTAATTGGAGCCTTGATTTTAATTAATTGTAATTTTTTGAGCAATGACACTTAAAAAAAAAAAATCACACTAAAGTGTGTTAGTGTTAAAAGTAAATTATACATTTTTTACTGTTTACTTTTAACACAATAATCTCGAGATCAACTTCAGATCTATCCGTCAATTATAAGTTTTATTGCCATTTGTATTTTTTGTTTGTTCGTTTTAGGCTCTTTTTCAAAAAAAAAAAAAAACAGCTTAGTTTTTTTATATGGCAAACACAAAATATACAACATTTTTCCCCAAAAAAATATCTCAAAGTGGAATATTTAATGTGACGTAATTGGAGCCCTGAATAGGTCTATAACTCATAAAAACATTGATTTTAATTAATTGTGATTTTTTTCAGCAATGACACTTAAAAAAAAAAAAAAATCACGCTAAATTGATTGGGGATCCAAAAGGGTCCTTTTCATTAAAGTGTTAAAAAGTAAATTATAAATGTTTTACTGTTTACTTTTAACACAATAGTCTCGAGCTCAACTTCAGGGGCCGTACTTATCAAGCTTCTTAGAGTGCCATTTTACACTTAAGTCCTGAGAATTTGCGAAATTTAGTCCTACTCTCAAACTTAAGAATAAAAGCTTTTTATCAACGTTCTTAAGTCTAAGAATCACTCCTACTCTCCACAATATTTAAGAGACCTTCAGAGGTGTCTTAAGTGGTTAGGAGTTGCCAGCAGGGGATGGCACTGAGGCGAGAGAGACGTGCGGCGAACATTCAGGGAGCGGAACGATGTCCTGGATTTGTTTGATGACGAGCAGCTGATCAAACGGTATCGTTTAGACAGAGCGGGTATTATTTTTGTCACAGATTTAATACTTTTCGATTCCATGTTGATTTCTGCATGTGTCTGCAGTGGGCTAGTATATATAGAGCCACCCACACCAGTTTCAAATTAGTTGCCTAATTAATGAATTGGAAAGAAAATGTTAAGACAGTAGCGTATGTGTGTGGCCGTGAGGTGAGTGACGTCAGTGAGTGTGTGGGCGAGAGAAGAGAAGAGAGGGAGCGGTAGTGTGAGTGCCGGCGGGGACTAGTTTGTTTTGTATTATTTTGTAGTTTATTGTCAAAATATACACTCCCATTGTCCACTTAAATATTTCCAAGATATTTCTTTATTCTTAGACAAGGGATTCCCTTCCGTGATTGGTCATTTCTATGGACACAGAAATGACGTCACCTAAAATTCCGTTTACGGCACATAGTAATGTCGTAATTCAGCTCTGAGTGTGACACTTAATTAAGATTCAGTCCTACACTTCGCTGAAAGTGTGAGTAAGACGCTTGATAACTAACTTTTAAGTGCAGCTTTCAGCGAAGAATTTATTTACTCTTAAGTCAACTCTTAGCAGACTTCTTAGGAGTAATTCTAAGAAGCTTGATAAGTACGGCCCCAGATCTATCCGTCAATTATAACTTTTATTGTCGTTTATGTTTTTTGTTTGTTAGTTTTAGGCCCTTCTTTAAAAAAAAAAAAACACAAAATATGCAACATTTTCCCCAAAAAATATCTCAAAGTGGAATATTTAATGTGACGTAATTGGAGCCTTGAATGGGTCAATAATTCATAATGACATTGATTTTGATTCATTATTATTTTTTCAAGAAAACAACACCCTGCATGGCAGCTTTGTGTTATTCGAGTCAACATTGCAACATTTTCTTGTTACATTTCACCGGTTTTGCTCTTTTATCTTTTTATGTTTTTTATTTTTTTTTAATCGTATTTTTAGAATGTGCCGCGGGGGCCGTAAAAAAAAAAAATTACCTGCGGGGCGCAAATGGCCCCCTGTCCGCACTTTGGACATGCCTGTTCTTGTTTAGACCAAAAAGCAGTGTGATGGTTGAATGATGGCATCACGCTCCCCACCCTCCTTGCGAGGCGTCCCACAGCTAGCAAACACTATTAGAGCGTAGACCTTCCTCTCTACGGTCAAGAGTCTCTTAGAGGCTGCTCTCCTGTGAGACCGGGAGAAATGGTCTCTGGCAGCACTTACATCGTACGCCGTGCACTTCTTTACCTGATCACCACACACTTTGTCTTATTGAATAGATTGAGTGCTTCCTCCAGGGTCTCCTACTGTAGACTGCAGTCAGTGAATTGCCAGCAGCTGGGGATAAAAGCCTCTGACAGATGAGCAGCATTGACACTGCTCTATGGGCTCTTATTGCATCATTGCAGTGCAGAATATACAGTAGCAATAATCTATTGCTCGCATCTGTCGTCGGGTTTCAGCTATTATTGTGGTCTCAGGGAGTGGTCTTCTGCTGGTGCCCTAGACCAGTGTTTTTCAACCACGGATATTATCTAATTTCACCTATTTGGGTTAAAAATATTTTTTGCAAACCAGTAATTATAATCCGCAAATAATTTGCAGTTGTTGAGTGTCTGTACTGTCTGGAGATCGGCAGAGTAACCGTGTAATACTCTTCCATATCAGTAGGTGGCAGCAGGTAGTGTGCAGGTAAAAAGGTGTCCAATGTTTAAACCAAAAATAAACAAAAGCTGAGTGCCCCTAAGGAAAGGCATTGAAGCTTAGGGAAGGCTATGCAGAACGAAACTAAAACTGAACTGGCTACAAAGTAAACAAAAACGGAATGCTGGACGACAGCAAAGACTTACTGTGGAGCAGAGACGGCGTCCACAAAGTGCACCCGAACATGACATGACAATCAACAATGTCCCCATAAAGAAGGATAAAAACAACTTAAATATGCTTGATTGCTAAAACAAAGCAGGTGTGGGGGAATATCGCTCAAAGAAGACATGAAACCGCTACAGGAAAATACCAAATAGAGAGAAAAAGCCACCAGAATAGGAGCGCAAGACAAGAAGTAAAACACTACACACAGGAAAACAGCAAACATCTCCAAATAAGTCAGGGGGTGATGTGACAGGTGGTGACAGTACACCTACTTTGAGACAAGAGCTATAGTGATGCATGCTTGGTGATGGTTTAAAGTCATATCCAACAAATGCGACAACGACTTTTTATTGTCTATATCGGCTGCTGAGTTAAATTTTTTCAATGAAAAAAAAAAGTGTCTCAGCTCAAAAAAGGTTGGAAAACGCTGCTCTAGGGCAGCGTTTTTCAACCTTTTTCAAAAATGAAACTAAGCAGTTGATATTGACAATAAAAAGTCGTTGTCGCAATTGTTGGATACGACTTTGAACCATAACCAACTAGTGTTGTAACGATACCAATATTTTGGTACCGGTACTAAAATGATTTCGGTACTTTTCGGTAATTTTCTAAATAAAGGGGACCACAAAAAAATTGCATTGTTGGTTTTATTTTAACAAAAAGAATCTTAGGGTACATTAAGCATATGTTTCTTATTGCAGTTAAGTCCTTAAATAAAATAGAATAGAATAGAAAGTACTTTATTGATCCCTGGGGGAAATTCAGCACCACAGTTTGCTCACAATAAACACTTAGGTATTTTTTTACATGTGAATAATATAAATATAATATCCATCCATTCATTTTCTACCGCTTGTCCCTTTCGGAGTGGCGGGGGGTGCTGGAGCCTATCTCAGCTGCACATGTGCGGAAGGCGGGGTACACCCTGGACAAGTCGCCACCTTATCACAGGGCCAACACAGATAGACAGACAACATTCACATACATATATAATATATTCAAATATAATAATATAATATAATAATAATTATATAAACAGTATTATTCAAATAGTGAACATACTAGACAACTTGTCTTTTAGTAGTAAGTAAACAAACAAAGGCTCCTAATTAGCCTGCTGACATATGCAGTAACATATTGTGTCATTTTCCATTCTATTATTTTGTCAACATTATGAGGGACAAACTGTAGAAAGGGATTATTAATCATTTACTGTTAATATCTGCTTACTTTCTCTTTTAACATGTTCTGTCTACACTTCTGTTAAAATGTAATAGTCACTTATTCTTCTGTTGTTTGATACCTTACATTAGTTTTGGATGATACCACACATCGGTACACCGGTACGTTTCAGAGACTGAAAATGATTCATTAGTATCTCAATACTATACTAATACCGGTATACCGTACAACACTATAACCAACCATGCATCACTATAGCTCTTGTCTCAAAGTAGGTGTACTGTCACCACCTGTCACATCACGCCGTGACTTATTTTGAGTTTTTTGCCGTTTTCCTGTGTGTAGTGTTTCAGTTCTTGTCTTGCGCTCCTATTTTGGTGGCTTTTTCTCTTTATTTGGTATTTTCCTGTAGCAGTTTCATGACTTCCTTTGAGCGATATTTCCCGCATCTACTTTGTTTTAGTAATCAAGAATATTTCAGTTGTTTTTATCCTTCTTTGTGGGGACATTGTCGATTGTCATGTTCGGATAAACATTGTGGGCGCCGTCTTTGCTCCACAGTAAGTCTTTGCTGTCGTCCAGCATTCTGTTTATGTTTACTTTGTAGCCAGTTCAGTTTTAGTTTAGTTCTGCATAGCCTTCCCTAAGCTTCAATGCCTTTTCTTAGGGGCACTCACCTTTTGTTTATTTTTTGGTTTAAGCATTAGACACCTTTTTAACTGCACCCTGCCTCCCGCTGTTTCCGACATCTACAAAGCAATTAGCTACCGGCTGCCACCTACTGATATGGAAGAGTATTACACGGTTACTCTGCCGAGCTCTAGACAGCACAGACACTCAACAACACATCATTTGCAGACTATAATTACTGCTTTGCAAAAAACATTTTTAACCCAAATAGGTGAAATGACATCATCTCCCACGGCACACCAGACTGTATCTCACGGCATTTAATTGTGCATATGACAACTGATATGTTATCTGCACTCTTTGATTTTAATTTGAATTATGGTTGTTTTTTTAATTTTAATTTTAATAATGACGATTTACTTTTTATTTGTATTTTTGCCTTCTTGTAATTTTCTGTACAGCACTTTGAACTGCCTTGTGTACGAATTGTGCTCGATAAAGAAACTTGCCCTGCCTTGCCCATTGCCTCTAAAAGAGGGGTGTCAAAGTCAAGGCAGAATTATCTACGGCCCCCGGGAGGATATTTGATTAGTATTAGAACCAGCCCGCAGGCCACAGCCGCCTGCTGCTGTTTTGCACGCACAAATACTCCATCAGTGTCGGCGCTAGGAATTTTCAAAATGGGGTCCCAGGGACCCCATCAAGTCATAAAAATGGGGTCCCACTTTTTTGTAAACAAATGATAAATGTATGCATTATCCTGTTATCTCTCACATTCTATATTGCGTTTTTTTTTTTAAAAAGTTGTCCTAAACTTTACTTAATACATCAAAAAAATAATACAAAAGAAAACACATTTTCATGCATATTTAAATGTATTCAGTTATAAACATTCTTTCCTTGATGGATCTAAAC
Source organism: Entelurus aequoreus (assembly GCF_033978785.1). NCBI lineage: Eukaryota > Metazoa > Chordata > Actinopteri > Syngnathiformes > Syngnathidae > Entelurus > Entelurus aequoreus. Next base: position 47,887,651 of record NC_084746.1, on the reverse strand, counting down.
TTTACCAATGCCGGTATTTTTTTTTCTATATTTTTATTGTAATATTTTCAGAATGTGTTTGTTCTATTTTTGGCCAAAGTAAGACAAAGAAAACAATCTGCAGTTGTCTTTATTTTTTTAGTTTTAATGCCATCATTTTAATATTTCCTCCATGCGGCCCCTGAGCTAAAATGAGTTTGACACCCTTGCGCTAAAACATCTTTGTTGTATAGTTGTTTTTTATTATTTTAATGCAAAAGGCCCTTCATATGTCTTTGGTTTATGCTTATCATTTTGTAAATAGCACTTACTACCAAGTCAAATAACATTAAGTCTCATAGTATTTATTTAGAAGAAAAAAAAAAAGACTTGTTTTCTCCTTTTTTTTTTGACTAGCCATAGCCAAGGGTTAGCGACATTTTTTAAATATACAGAAACTTATTAGGGCATAAAATATTTTAACCGCAGGAAGTTATTGCCTTTACCTTTTATAACTAACCTATTTTTTCAATGTGATTTAACTACTTGGCACTAAAACCTAAAAGGCACTCAGCAGTAGAGACGGGATTTATGGCTCTTTGAAGGAAGCCAGATTTTGACGAGCCGTTCTTTTCAAAGAGCAGTTTAAAAGACTGACTCGTTATTATAGTTCTTTTTTTTTTACTGTTTTTTTAAAAAAATTAAAGAAACCATCATTAGTAGCAGTTATACGATAGGATATGGATCAGAAACACTAAGATGTACACAAATATTACTTTATTGGTGGAAAATACTATTAAATATTGGCTATCATTTTATTTTAGTTTTGTTTTCATGTTAGGGTGCTTCATCCCCGTCACTATTTAGAATTTTCCATTCATAAATTTTTTTAAATTTTATATACAGAAAAATGCACAAATAATAAATAAGATTAAAAATGTTTAAAAAGTATTAATAACAATTAAGACAATACAAATGTGAATACAAAGTTGTACTACCTTACCTGGTGTGTGTATGCATGCTTAAAGTACTTTACACATCAGTACTATAAACCAGTGGTCCCCAACCACCGGGCCGCGGCCCGGTACCGGTCCGTGGATCGATTGGTACCGGGCCGCACAAGAAATAAAAAAATAAAATAATAATAATTATTATTATTATTTTTTTAAAAACGCATTTTGGCTTAAAAACTGACGATAAAGGTGAAGTTATAACACTGAAACGCCCTCGGGAAGAAGTGCTTTAAGACATGGCTAGCTAGCTAGCGGCTAACGTCCTGCCCCAGTCGGCAGTGTTTTAGCTACATCTAAATCACTAATCCTGGTCTCCATGGCGACAAATAAAGTAAGTTCCTTACAAGTATCATCCCTGCAGGACGAGGAATAGCTAAACATGCTTCACTACACACCGTAGCTTACAGGCGTCACAATGTAAACAAACACCATTGGTGGATCTACACCTGACATCCTCTGTAATGATACCAAGTACAGGAGCGTATCTAGTTGATACTACTATGATTACATCGATATTTTTTGGCATCACAAAATCTTTTTTTGTTTTAAAAAGATGTATATTATGTTTATAAAGTCAGGAAATATGTCCCTGGACACATGAGGACTTTGAATATGACCAATGTATGATCCTGTAACTACTTGGTATCGGATCGATACCCAAATTTGTGGTATCATCCAAAACTAATGTAAAGTATCAAACAACAGAAGAATAAGCATAATTGCCAACCTTGAGACCTCCAAATTCGGGAGATTCGGGGGGGGTTGAAGTGGGCGGGGTTGGAGGGTGCTGCGGGGTTTGGTGGTAGCGGGGGTGTATATTGTAGCGTCCCGTAAGAGTTAGTGCTGCAAGGGATTCTGGGTATTTGTTCTGTTGTGTTACGGTGCGGATGTTCTCCCGAAATGTGTTTGTCATTCTTGTTTGGTGTGGGTTCACAGTGTGGCGCATATTTGTAACAGTGTTAAAGTTGTTTATACGTCCACCCTCAGTGTGACCTGTATGGCTGTTGACCAAGTATGCGTGGCATTCGCTTGTGTGTGTGTAAAAGTCGGACGTGAAGACAGCTTGTAGAGGACGTTAAAGGCAATGCCTTTAAGGCACAACCCCCAATATTGTTACCCGGGTGGAAATCGGGAGAATGGTTGCCCCGGGAGATTTTCGGGAGGGGCAACCCAGGGAAAATCGGGAGGGTTGGCAAGTATGAGAATAAGTGTTTATTACATTTTAACAGAAGTGTAGATAGAACATGTTAAAAGAGAAAGTAAGCAGATATTAACAGTAAATGAACAAGTAGATTAATAATTCATTTTCTACCACTTGTCCTTAATAATTTTGACAAATAATAGAATAATAAATGACACAATATGTTACTGCATATGTCAGCAGACTAAATTAGGAGCCTTTGTTTGCTTACTTACTAATAAAAGACAAGTTGTCTTGTATGTTCACTATTTTATTTAAGGACAAACTTGCAATAAGAAACATATGTTTAATGTACCCTAAGATTTTTTGTTAAAGTAAGGCCAATAATGCCATTTTTTGTGGTCCCCTTTATTTAGAAAAGTATCTAAATAATTTTGGTACCTGTACCAAAATATTGGTATCGGGACAACACTAGTACTCACTCGCATTTGAGCGTGTCCTCACTTCATAACTCTGTATTACAACAACTTTCCTGTCAGTCTTGGTTATTCCCCCGTCATTGACTTCACCTGCACCATCATTAATAACTGGTAGTATTTTGAACGACAGCATTTAACATGTTACCTACGAGGCTGCGCACTTTGACGGGATAACGCCGCGTTTTTAGAAACCCGTCACACCTGCAAACGACGTTGTTTATCTTAAAAAAAAAAAAACACAGCAGACAACAAAAACTGAGCGAGAGAAAAGTCGACGACAAATGCGTGTGGTGTCAGACGACGACGCCAGGAGGAGAGATGACGAGACCAGAATTAAAAAGAGTGATGGCGTGGAGCACAGTCCAGGGGCGATGGCGAGCACGTGGGCTTGCGCGTACGAGTGTGTCTGTGAGCACGCGCACACACACACACACACACGCTAAGAGAGAAGCTCATGAAGACAAATGTAGTGACCTTCCTTGGTGATAAGGCATGAAGATAGAGTAGTGTTGGATGTAATAACGGAAAAAAATACGGAATGGAGCTGTGTGTGTGTGTGTGTGTGTGTGTGTGTGTGTGTGTGTGTGTGTGTGTGTGTGTGTGTGTTGTTGTATTTCTACCCTTCTTGAGACATCAACAAGGAAAAGTACCATCCATGTGAGGACCGGTGAACAAGTTAGGACCGCAATCTTGGTCCCAATATAGAAAACCATTGCATCTAATAGAGAATGTCTCATTTGCACCCCTGGTGGTGAAATCTATCAAAATGAGGGTGGTCCCAAAGAGGAGGGATTTTTCAAATTAAAGGTAGAGTTAAAAAAGTACCACTGGTGTGGTGAAATTAACCTCTGCATTTGACCCATCCCCTTTTTCCACCACCTGGGGGGGTGAGGGGAGCAGTGAGCAGCAGCGGTGGTCGCGCTCGGGAATCAAATTGACTGGGTGTCGGTTTTAAAAGTGCTCCCCTCTGGTCAACACATGAAATAACAAGTGTGTGTCATTGTGTGTTGCAAATTTGAAGTGCTCCCCCTCAGGCCAACGTATGTAATAACAAGTGTGTGTAAGTAATTGAAGTGCGCCCCCTTTGGCCAAAATGAATAAAAAACAATAAATAAATATGTATATAGAGCAGGGGTCACCAACCTTTTTGAAACCAAGAGCTACTTCTTGGGTAGTGATTAATGCGAAGGGCTACCAGTTTGATACACACTTAAATAAATTGCCAGAAATAGCCAATTTGCTCAATTTACCTTTAACTCTATGTTATTATTAATAATTAATGATATTTATCTTTGTGGAAACACTGATCATCTTAATGATTTCTCACAATAAATATATATAGAAACAGATAAATATCAATATGCAACACTTTGTTTTTATATTTTCTCTAAGTGCACATTTTTCAAATTGAACATTTTCAAATGATGACTTCTAAGACAGTCTTGTGAAATCACAATATCCCATTTTAACTAGCTAGCCACTAACATTTTTTAACAAATCATGAATTACTTTGCACCATGTTTGTACAAATAATAACTCATGTAAAATACAAAAGTCAACTCTCAAATTTTTAAATAAATCATGTCACACTTTGAACTGGACACCAAATCTGTTATCTGTTTCTTTGTCAGTTAGTGCAGACCAAGTCTTTAGAATATTTTCTTGGATTTTCAAATTCTATTTGAGTTTTGTCTCTCTTAGAATTAAAAATGTCGAGCAAAGCGAGACCAGCTTGCTAGTAAATAAATACAATTAAAAAAATAGAGGCAGCTCACTGGTAAGTGCTGCTATTTGAGCTGTTTTCAGAACAGGCCAGCGGGCTACTCATCTGGTCCTTACGGGCTACCTGGTGCCCGCGGGCACCGCGTTGGTGACCCCTGATATAGAGACATACTGTAATAACTTGAAGTAAATAATGACGATTAAAAAACAATTACAAACAAACAACAACAAAAATAACTAAAAGCAGTCTTTTTCTCACAATGTGTCGACTTCTTTCTTATATTCCTTCTGTTACTGTAATATTGCAATATTTTCTCGTAAAATGATAACATTTTTATTGTAAAATGATTACTTTTTAACGCAAAATGGCGACATTTGTCATATAAAATTCTGACTTTTATCACAATATTGCCAATTTTTTTTGGTTGTTCTTGTAAAACAACGACATGTTTTGAGTGAAATTATGACTTTTGTCATATTTTTGCCAAGTAAAATTCCGATTATTATTATAATATTGCCAACATTTGAAAGTTCCCTTATAAAATTGTGACTTTTGTCGAGTAAAATTACGACTCTTTTCACAAAAATCGCCAAAATTTGCAGCTTTTCTTGTAGAATTGCAACTTTTATTGAGTAAAATTCCAACTTTTATCATATTGCACAAATGTTCAGTTTTTCTTGTAAAATTTTGACTTGCATTGAGTAAAATTATAATACTGCCAAAATTCCCAATTTTTCTCTTGAATTTCCAACTCATTTTTCACAACAAGCTTTTTTATATTTGCATAGCATGTACTGTATATAGTATTAATGTTGCAAATACAAATCTTTATATATCTAGAAAGGGTGGTCCTAAAGAGGGAGGCATTGTTCACAGGTCTCAAGAAGGTAACAAATACAAGTATGGAATAGATAGAATGCCTTTTATTGTCACTATACAGAGGTACAATGAGATTAAAAGCAACTCCAGTATCAGTGCGACAGTCTACAAAATATGCAAATCATAGGAAGGAAAGAAAAAGAAAAATAGTGCAAAAGGAGGTAAGGTGCACAGTCCGGTCCTGAGAACGATTTATGTTCAACGTGTTGTTTCCAGGAAATAAATATTATACCATATATATGTATACAGAAGCATTCAGACTGTGGGTGGAAAGTACAAATTGGGGACATCGCTCTGTACACAGTCACCTTTAGGGGACCTCTGACGGTATGGGGACAAAAAAACAGGTCCCCTAAAGCAGTGTTTTTCAACCTTTTTTGAGCCAAGGCACATTTTTTGCGTTGAAAAAATCCAGAGGCACACCACCAGCAGAAATCATTAAAAAAACGAAACTCAGTTGACAGTAAAAAGTCGTTGTGGCAATTGTTGGATATGACTTTAAGCCATAATCAAGCATGCATCACTATAGCTCTTGTCTCAGAGTAGGTGTACTGTCACATCACGCCGTGACTTATATGGAGTTTATTGCTGTTTTCCTGCGTGTTGTGTTTTAGTTCTTGTCTTGCGCTCCTATTTTAATGTCTTTTTCTCTTTTTTGGTGTTTTCCTGTAGCAGTTTCTTGTTTTCCTTTGAGCGATATTTCCCGCATCTACTTTGTTTTAGCAATCAAGAAGATTTTAGTTGTTTTTATCCTTCTGTGTGGGGACATTGTTGATTATCATGTCATGTTCGGATGTACTTTGTGGACGCCGTCTTTGCTCCACAGTAAGTCTTTGCTGTCGTCCAGCATTCTGTTTTTGTTTACTTTGCAGCCAGTTCAGTTTTAGTTTCGTTCCACATAGCCTTCCCTAAGCTTCAATGCCTTTTCTTAGGGGCACTCACCTTTTGTTTATTTTTGGTTTAAGCATTAGACACCTTTTTACCTGCATGCTGCCTCCCGCTGTTTCCGACATCTACAAAGCAAATAGCTACCGGCTGCCACCTACTGATATGGAAGAGTATTACACGGTTACTCTGCCGAGCTCTAGACAGCACCGACACTCAACAACAACACATCATTTGCAGACTATAATTACTGGTTTGCAAAAAATATTTTTAACCCAAATAGGTGAAACTAGATAATCTCCCACGGCACACCAGACTGTATCTCACGTGTGCCGCGGCACAGTGGTTGAAAAACACTGCCCTAAAGGGAAACCTTTTTAAATGATAGTCAGATCCATTCTGAAGATGCCTAAGTGGTTTTTAAGCTTTCTGTGGTTTAAGGTAAGATAAGATAATCCTTTATTGATCCCACAACAGGGACATTTGGGTTACTTTGTTTACGGGTTTCAAATATTGATAAAAGAAAAAATTAATTTTCTTGAAAAGTGAAACATTTGTTATCCTGGCATTAATAGTTCTGTGATTCTGTATGGTATCCATCCTTAGTTAAAACTAATATATTTCTCCAAAGACAAAATCTGGTTTAGTGTTCCTTAGGATGACATTTTCATACAGCATGATTATAAAACATTATTACCTTAAAGTACAAACCCCGTTTCCATATGAGTTGGGAAATTGTGTTAGATGTAAATATAAACGGAATACAATGATTTGCAAATCCTTTTCAACCCATATTCAGTTGAATGCACTACAAAGACAACATATTTGATGTTCAAACTCATAAACTTTATTTTTTTTTTGCAAATAATAATTAACTTAGAATTTCATGGCTGCAACACGTGCCAAAGTAGTTGGGAAAGGGCATGTTCACCACTGTGTTACATGGCCTTTCCTTTTAACAACACTCAGTAAACGCTTGGGAACTGAGGAGACACATTTTTGAAGCTTCTCAGGTGGAATTCTTTCCCATTCTTGCTTGATGTACAGCTTAAGTTGTTCAACAGTCCGGGGGTCTCCCTTGTGCTATTTTAGGCTTCATAATGCGCCACACATTTCCAATGGGAGACAGGTCTGGACTACAGGCAGGCCAGTCTAGTACCCGCACTCTTTTACTATGAAGCCACGTTGATGTAACACGTGGCTTGGCATTGTCTTGCTGAAATAAGCAGGGGCGTCCATGGTAACGTTGCTTGGATGGCAACATATGTTGCTCCAAAACCTGTATGTACCTTTCAGCATTAATGGCGCCTTCACAGATGTGTAAGTTACCCATGTCTTGGGCACTAATACACCCCCATACCATCACAGATGCTGGCTTTTCAACTTTGCGCCTATAACAATCCGGATGGTTCTTTTCCTCTTTGGTCCGAAGACACGACGTCCACAGTTTCCAAAAACAATTTGAAATGTGGACTCGTCAGACCACAGAACACTTTTCCACTTTGTATCAGTCCATCTTAGATGAGCTCAGGCCCAGCGAAGCCGACGGCGTTTCTGGGTGTTGTTGATAAACGGTTTTCGCCTTGCACAGGAGAGTTTTAACTTGCACTTACAGATGTAGCGACCAACTGTAGTTACTGACAGTGGGTTTCTGAAGTGTTCCTGAGCCCATGTGGTGATATCCTTTACACACTGATGTCGCTTGTTGATGCAGTACAGCCTGAGGGATGGAAGGTCACGGGCTTAGCTGCTTACCTGCAGTGATTTCTCCAGATTCTCTGAATCCTTTGATGATATTACGGAGCGTAGATGGTGAAATCCCTAAATTCCTTGCAATAGCTGGTTGAGAGAGGTTTTTCTTAAACTGTTCAACAATTTGCTCAGGCATTTGTTGACAAAGTGGTGACCCTCGCCCCATCCTTGTTTGTGAATGACTGAGCATTTCATGGAATCTACTTTTATACCCAATCATGGCACCCACCTGTTCCCAATTTGCCTGTTCACCTGTGGGATGTTCCAAATAAGTGTTTGATGAGCATTCCTCAACTTTATCAGTATTTATTGCCACCTTTCCCAACTTCTTTGTCACGTGTTGCTGCCATCAAATTCTAAAGTTAATGATTATTTGCAAAAAAATAAAATGTTTATGAGTTTGAACATCAAATATGTTGTCTTGGTAGCATATTCAACTGAATATGGCTTGAAAATGATTTGCAAATCATTGTATTCCGTTTATATTTACATCTAACACAATTTCCCAACTCATATGGAAACGGGGTTTGTATGATTCACTTTCAGAATGTTCCATCCTTCTATGGTAGTTGGAGTTGCAGACAACTTCATGACTGCTAAATAGCAGTTGTCTGTAATGTCACAGAAGATGCAGGATTTGCTTTAACATTGAAGTGGTGAAACTTCCTATACGAGGACAGCTGTAGTGCTGAATTCTGAGGATCCTGTCTTATTTCATTTGAACTTTTTTTTTTTTTTTTTTTTAAATGGTCCTCAGTAGTCACGTACAAATTTGTGTGGATTATGCAAAATTATTAAAATTTGGTCCCCATGAACCATATTAACTCTTTTCCCCCAGGGTCCCCAGTAAGAATGATCAGCACATTACTTCATCAATCCAGAGATTTAAAGACGTGTATAAGCTAACTGGGCAGTGGCCATTTTACCTACCGTATTTTTCGGACTATAAGTCGCAGTTTTTTTCATAGTTTGTCCGGGGGTGCGACTTATACTCAGGAGCGACTTATGTGTGAAATTATGAACACATTAGCGTAAAATACCCAATAATATTATTTAGCTCATTCACGTAAGAGACTAGACGTATAAGATTTCATGGGATTGTTTGGTAAATGTATAGCATGTTCTATATGTTATAGTTATTTGAATGACTCTTACCATAATATGTTACGTTAACATACCAGGCACCTTCTCAGTTGGTTATTTATGCCTCATATAACGTATTCAGCCTGTTGTTCACTATTCTTTATTTATTTTAAATTGCCTTTCAAATGTCTATTCTTGGTGTTGGCTTTTATCAAATATATTTCCCCAAAAAATGCGACTTATATATGTTTTTTTCCTTCTTTATTATGCATTTTCGGCCGGTGCGGCTTATACTCCGGAGCGACTTATACTCCGAAAAATACGGTCATTTTTTTTATGCCTCCACAACCTGTAGAAAGGGTGGTCCCCACAAGTGATGATCAAAAACTTGATCCCCATTCCAAATGATAACCAATATATATATGTGTGTGTGTGTGTGTGTGTGTGTACGATAGACTGGTAAACAAAAACAGAAAAGTGGGAGAAGACGCTCCATAAATTGAGTGTTTCCAGACCACAAAACAGTATGGCTCCTGCGAGTAAAAATGGTGACAGATGCCCCTGTTTTTGCATTTTCTCGTCATGCAAAAAGAAAAAAAAAACCCATCATCCACAGGCCCTGACATTTTTAAATGTCAGTGGTTATAAAGTGAGCAACATTTCAAAGGTTCTGAAAACTACTCCTTAGCTGCCTGCCACGGGGTGAAGAAATAACCTATGGATCCACATGACCTTTAACCCCCTGCCACTTCAGGCCTCCGGGGAGTTGAATGGTCTTCTTGTTCTTAGTTATCATTTTATAGAATTGTATATAGCGTGACAGAATAAACAAACAAGGCAACAAAGTAGGCCGAGCTCGCAGATTAGCATGTTAGCTGTCTGGGATTAGTTCCCTTTGGCGAAGGCAGCCTGACAAGCATGAGGCATCTTTAAAAAAAAAACAAAAACAAAAAAACAATAACAACATGAGAAAGCACCTAAATATTTACGCCACTGATGCCAGCTTACTTTCCGCCGCCTCCCGAAAAGCGTCAGGCGCGATGAGAGCGTCTGTCGGCGCCGCTTCCCTGCGCCGGCTTTCATTTCGCCGAGCGTTCAATCCCCCACCGTGGCGTGTCGTGTCAGCCGCTCTTAAGGTTCCCTTTGCCGAGCTAACGTGCCGCGGTGCCGCCGCCAATCCCGCGCTGTCACTTCAGCAGCCGCTGCCGCCGCCGCCGCCGTTCAGTGCGTGTCGACAAACACGTTGTCACGGCGGCGTCAAAAAGGCCGCTTTCATGCGGAAACGCGTGCGACGCTGCAGCCGCACTGCTGCCCGACTTGGACTGTGGGGGCTCACCTGAGGCAGTGTTTTTCAACCTTTTTTTGAGCCAAGGCACATTTTTTTTCATTGGAAAAAATGCGGAGGCACACCACCAGCAGAAAACATTAAAAAATTAAACTCAGTAGCCGATATTGACAGTAAAAAGTCGTTGTCGCAATTGTTGGATATGACTTTAAACCATAACCAAGCATGCATCACTATAGCTCTTGTCTCAAAGTAGGTGTACTGTCACCACCTGTCACATCACACCCTGACTTACTTGGAGTTTTTTGCTGTCTTCCTGTGTGTAGTGTTTTAGTTCTTGTCTTGAGTTCCTATTTTGGTGGCTTTTTCTCTTTTTTTGGTATTTTTTGGTCTTCTTTTGAGCAATATTTCCCTTTGTTTTAGCAATAGAATATTTCAGTTGTTTTTATCCTCCTTTGTGGGGACATTGTCGATGGTCATGTCATGTTCGGGTGTACTTTGTGGACGCCGTCTTTGCTCCAGAGTAAGTCTTTGCTGTCGTCCAGCATTCTGTTTTTGTTTACTTTGTAGCCAGTTAGGTTTTAGTTTGGTTCTGCATAGCCTTCCCAAAGCTTCAATGCCTTTTCTTAGGGGCACTCTGTCAGAAAAATTGTATTTAAATTATCAAAAAACTTTCCGTTCTGAGTTTCCAATGAACAGACAAGAAGCTGTCTTTGTTGCACCAAGCCAAACGCTTGGAAGATTCCGCTGTGTACGATGGAATCAGACGGGAGGCGGCATGGCGTAGTGGGTAGAGCACCCGTGTCAGAAACCTGAGGGTTGCAGGTTCGCTCCCCGCCTCTTACCATGCCGTTGTGTCCTTGGGCAGGACACTTCACCCTTGCCCCCGGTGCCACTCACACCGGTGAAATAATGTTGAATGAATGATAGGTGGTGGTCGGAGGGGCCGTAGGCGCAAATTGGCAGCCACGCTTCCGTCAGTCTACCCCAGGGCAGCTGTGGCTACGAAAGTAGCTTACCACCACCAGGTGTGAATAAATGATGGGTTTTTAACATGTAAAGCGACTTTGGGTACTTAGAAAAGCGCTATATAAATCCCAGGTATTATTATTATTATTATTATTATCCCTTGTCCTCAAAAACCTGCCGAAGCTGAATCCACGACAAGCCCAAGCCCGAGGGATCTTCTTCTTATGTCTTCAATGTGACCGAAAACAATGACTGTTTACATACTCCCCATTCCTGTTGAGACAGGTGTTGTTGCGTAAACATTGAACATCTAAATAAAAGAGGGGACGAAAACCTTCTTCGTCAGAGCGTGGTGCAAGACTGTACAGACAGTACAGTGGCCATGTCTCTCCTCAATATTGAGTCCAAATTTAATTCTGTCTCTGTTTGATTCCTTGCCTTTTGTCTTGTTTAATAGATGTCAACAGTGTTTGAACCTGACACAGTCACCTTTTGTTTATTTTTGGTTTAAGCATTTGACACATTTTTCCCTGCACACTGCCTTCCGCTGTTTCCGAAATCTACAAAGCAATTAGCTACCGGCTGCCACCTACTGATATGAAAGAGTATTACACGGTTACTCTGCCGAGCTCTAGACAGCACCGACACTCAACAACAACAACACATAATTTGCAGACTATAATTACTGGTTTGCAAAAAATATTTTTAACCCAAATAGGTGAAACTAGATCATCTCCCGCGGCACAATGGTTGAAAAACAATGACCTGAGGAACCTCTTCAAACAGGGAGAGGGACATATAGGCAGAAATGGACGGGCGGTGAGACAAACACGGAGAGACAGGTGACGAGGCGCAGTGATAGACAGACTGGGAAGGGAAGAAGCTTGGAAAGCAGACAGAGAAAGAGGTGTAGTATGGAGACAGACAGACGAAGCAGGGAAGGAGACAGGCAGGAGGGCAAATAGGTGGGTGGGCAGGTAGAGACAGGAAGACAGTGGACCATCATGACCATCAATGAAAAATAGTTAATTTCCGAGCAGGTGGAGTCGGCTCCCTTGGTTGCTTTGTTGGGTCCGCTCCTGTCCCTGGCCATGCTCCCCCCCCCCCCCACCCCAGCAGTTGTTGTACTTTTGTGGCTGTGTGTAGAAGTGGCTGCTTGCATCAGCTCCGCTCTTTTAATGTCCTTTGTGTTCCTTGATGTTTCCCTCTTACACACATGTTTGTGTGCTATGGCTATGAGGTTTTTTTCTTTCTTCCTTGGCCTCAGTGTGGACCCCCTCTCCAGGGGCCCAGGCTTAGGCCATGTCTACACTAAGTCGTTTAACCCCTTAAACGAATAATTATTTAGCCCTAGCCCCCGTTTCAGCCACACCAAACCATTGTTTAAGGCAGTATTTTTCAACCACTGTGGGAGATTATCTAATTTCACCTATTTGGGTTAAAAATATTTTTTGCAAACCGGTAATTATGAAAATGATGTGTTGTTGTTAAATGTCGGTGCTGTATAGAGCTCAGCAGAGTAACCGTGTAATACTATTCCATATCAGTAGGTGGCAGCCGGTAGCTAATCGCTTTGTAGATGTCGGAAACAGCGGGAGGCAGTGTGCAGGTAAAAAAAAGTGTCTAATGCTTAAACCAATACAATCCACTTTATTTACATTTACACAACAAGAATGTTTCCAAAGTGCTGCAAAGCCATGTTAAAAACAATATTAAAAA
>NC_084746.1:47867265-47869765 GCF_033978785.1 Entelurus aequoreus | reverse complement strand
TTGCACAACACAATGAGGTAGGACACCAATTTGTACTGTCTGAAAAACATGAACAATCATATTACAGTATCTATGAAGTATTAGCCCACATTTCATGTTTTGATTGTACACCAGACAGCGTGTTTACTGTAGTTGGAATAACACGCATTACATCCTGCGTGTATCATGATCAATATTAAAGTGTGATCACTCGATGGACAGTTGTGCGTTTGGTCCAGCTGGCCGGGGACGGGTTTTTTTTCCAGTTTATTTGTGGTAAGCGCTCTGATTATGTCAAAATAGCTTTGCTCCAAGTTCCATATTTACAGCGTCAAAGTCACGCCAACCCTTACTCTGTCAGCTTCTGTCTGCTCCAACGTTTCACCCTTCCTTTGTCTAGAAGCAGCAGTTCATCCTCAGTATATTCAGCTTCAAAAATATATATGGTTGTGAATCCTCATTTGTCCAAAAGTAGTCGTCTTTGTTGTCTGTTACCAAGTCTGCCATGATTACAACACACTCCCGTTTGTTTACGGAAGTAGGAACACGCATTTGTTGCCGGAAACGGAAATAAATGCACGGAGGAAGTCAGTTCTGGCAATGCTTAAAATGACCAAAATACGGTAAATATTGTAAATATTACATATTTTTATGAATGTGTCTGTTACTACTTTATATATATACATATACAGGTAAAAGCCAGTAAATTAGAATATTTTGAAAAACTTGATTTATTTCAGTAATTGCATTCAAAAGGTGTAACTTGTACATTATATTTATTCATTGCACACAGACTGATGCATTCAAATGTTTATTTCATTTAATTTTGATGATTTGAAGTGGCAACAAATGAAAATCCATAATTCCGTGTGTCACAAAATTAGAATATTACTTAAGGCTAATACAAAAAAGGGATTTTTAGAAATGTTGGCCAACTGAAAAGTATGAAAATGAAAAATATGAGCATGTACAATACTCAATACTTGGTTGGAGCTCCTTTTGCCTCAATTACTGCGTTAATGCGGCGTGGCATGGAGTCGATGAGTTTCTGGCACTGCTCAGGTGTTATGAGAGCCCAGGTTGCTCTGATAGTGGCCTTCAACTCTTCTGCGTTTTTGGGTCTGGCATTCTGCATCTTCCTTTTCACAATACCCACAGATTTTCTATGGGGCTAAGGTCAGGGGAGTTGGCGGGCCAATTTAGAACAGAAATACCATGGTCCGTAAACCAGGCACGGGTAGATTTTGCGCTGTGTGCAGGCGCCAAGTCCTGTTGGAACTTGAAATCTCCATCTCCATAGAGCAGGTCAGCAGCAGGAAGCATGAAGTGCTCTAAAACTTGCTGGTAGACGGCTGCGTTGACCCTGGATCTCAGGAAACAGAGTGGACCGACACCAGCAGATGACATGGCACCCCAAACCATCACTGATGGTGGAAACGAAAGCAAATTTTGCATTTCCTTTGGAAATCGAGGTCCCAGAGTCTGGAGGAAGACAGGAGAGGCACAGGATCCACGTTGCCTGAAGTCTAGTGTAAAGTTTCCACCATCAGTGATGGTTTGGGGTGCCATGTCATCTGCTGGTGTCGGTCCACTCTGTTTCCTGAGATCCAGGGTCAACGCAGCCGTCTACCAGCAAGTTTTAGAGCACTTCATGCTTCCTGCTGCTGACCTGCTCTATGGAGATGGAGATTTCAAGTTCCAACAGGACTTGGCGCCTGCACACAGCGCAAAATCTACCCGTGCCTGGTTTACGGACCATGGTATTTCTGTTCTAAATTGGCCCGCCAACTCCCCTGACCTTAGCCCCATAGAAAATCTGTGGGGTATTGTGATAAGGAAGATGCAGAATGCCAGACCCAAAAACGCAGAAGAGTTGAAGGCCACTATCAGAGCAACCTGGGCTCTCATAACACCTGAGCAGTGCCAGAAACTCATCGACTCCATGCCACGCCGCATTAACGCAGTAATTGAGGCAAAAGGAGCTCCAACCAAGTATTGAGTATTGTACATGCTCATATTTTTCATTTTCATACTTTTCAGTTGGCCAACATTTCTAAAAATCCCTTTTTTGTATTAGCCTTAAGTAATATTCTAATTTTGTGACACACGGAATTTTGGATTTTCATTTGTTGCCACTTCAAATCATCAAAATTAAATGAAATAAACATTTGAATGCATCAGTCTGTGTGCAATGAATAAATATAATGTACAAGTTACACCTTTTGAATGCAATTACTGAAATAAATCAAGTTTTTCAAAATATTCTAATTTACTGGCTTTTACCTGTATATATATATATATTTGAGATGTCCGATAATGGCTTTTTTGCCGATATTCCGATATTGTCCAACTCTTAATTACCGATTCCGATATCAACCGATACCGATATATACAGTCGTGGAATTAACACATTATTATGCCTAATTTTGTTGTGATGCCCCGCTGGATGCATTAAACAATGTAACAAGGTTTTCCAAAATAAATCAACTCAAGTTATGGACAAAAATGACAACATGGTGGG